>NC_073743.1:22751680-23052388 GCF_023634155.1 Falco peregrinus
CCCTCCCCAAGATAACAGCCTAGCACAGACGGAGCATCCCCTGCTACAGGCAGCTCTCAAGCCTCACTAATTAAAAACTCGTTTTTTGGCTGGGCTAGGGGAGCTGCGTGGGCTTTAAGTGCTGTATCCACAGGCTCTGCCGTGGTTTCCAACCCCATGGAAATCGCTCTGGTCACCATCTCTGAGAGCTCTATTTTTCATGGTTTATCCTCATGCCACTTTGGCTGCCTCACCTTGTACATGGGAACTGGGATGCGGAGACCACTTCTATCCTAGAAAATGGAGTTATCTGGTTAAAACCATCCCTTCAGTGCAAGAATCAAGTAAACCCCAGACACAACATCACCAAATCATCGTCTTTTCCCTCTTCCATCTCATCGGTTAGCCCCGAGGCTGGGGCCTACAGGACGCAGAAGCAATCAGCTTCGTTAGCTTCAGCTTCGTTAGCTTCAGCCTAGTTTCCATGCTCACCTGAAATGGCAGTATTTTATTCATCACGCCATAATCTCACCCAGTTTTCTGAAATCCTGATCCTTAGTGGAGCACCACCCCGGGCTTCACCCTGACGGGAGGTCACGACGTGCTCGCAACCTTCTGGAAGGTTGCTGCTCTGGAAGGATGCTGTGAGAGATGCCACCAAACCCAGGCTCTTCTCTCCAGAGGGTGGTGGCACCACGCACTGTACCCCCTTTGGAAAAAAAAAAAGACCTAAAAACTCACCCACCATTTTTAAATAGTTTTGCAAGCTTGAAGGGCCTTTGGTGACATTTAACATCTTTTGAAAATCTCCTGCATGGGAAGAAGAGTAAAGGGATTATGGAGGAAAATGTCACCATCTGAGCTTGCCTTGGGCCTCGGTGCAAGGAGGCAGCCGAGGCTGTGCTGAATATTCAGCGACTATTTACGGCGTACTGGGTTGAATATATCATCAACACATTAAATTCAGCACCGTCACCAGGCAGCCATGGCAAGGCAGAAGGCTCAAAAAAAGCCTTTGGTGGATTTAGAGCTTTAAAACATGGTGTCCTATGAAAAACTGTAGATTAACGTGAATCTGAACGTGGACACGCTCACTTAAACCTCGCAGGGAAACTTAATCAAGGGAGTTTAAACCTTTAGTGCCATTCCTGCTCCCAACATCTCGCCCTCCCAGAACATCCACATCCATTTTATTTGCTGTTTGTTAAAATGATAGAAATTAGAGTTAAAATAATTTTCCCTTGTACAGAGGCAGAAAAATATATAAAAGTCACAGGAGATACATAACCTTCTAAAGGAGAGCTAAATTAATAAGAAGGAAAAAATGACAGACATAAAAATATGTCAAATTTTTGGAGTTTTGCCTGAGTTTTTCAGTCCACAGAATATTTCAAGTTGAGCGTGTTCCCTGCCGTATTTATCCCACACCAACAACATGGTGGTTTTAGGGAAATACAACTAAACCTGGGAATAACTGACACGATTTACTCCTCCAGGGGCAATGCCGATGAGGAGTCTCTACCCACAGGTGCATTTATCGTGGCACCCACCGCAAATTAGGAATAAAAGCATCTTGCAAAGAGGAATGTCGACCTTTTGCTATGCCCATTCAACCACACGACTTACCTGCATCCTTGGGGTGACGAGGGTACTCCGAGGTGCCTATCGATCATCATTATGATTATAAATGATCACTGCCATAATACTAAAATAATTATCAGCATTATTGAGAATCTTAATAATAATCAAGCATTGCTCATGCTGTTCATTAGCTGTTATAAATTATTAACAGTCACAAAGTGCCATGTTTGCTCAGCTCCCATTTTCTCTCCAGTCCATAGCAAAACCAAAATTGTCATGATTTATATAGGTGAATTGAGCAGCTTTCTCAGACTTGATTTGACTGTGATATAAATCAACTCCCAAGCTTTCTGTTCAGGAATGAATTACTTGTTAACAGAATAAATATGCATTAGCAGATCAGACGTGGGTAAGTTGTTTGTCACATTGCTCACAGGGTATGATTCATACTGCTGTGCACAGGCTGGGCTGGCTGCGGTCCTTCCCCTCTGCCTGCAGGTCACAGCCAAGCAGGAGCAGCTGGGGGCTTGTTTGCAGCCCCCTGGAAGGACCGCGCTCACCTCCTGCCTATCTTGGGAGGGCTTCGGAGGAGCTGGAGCAAAGGTGGTGGCAAGAGGCAGGGGGATGGTATGCAGGATGTGAGGACAAAGTAAACCCGGGTCTCGTCATCTGCAAATACCCCTCTCCTGCATGCTCAGGGGTGACAGAAGGGTTGAGAGGTGGGTCATGCAAATCCACCTCCAGGCTGATGCCTGCAAAAGCCAGAACTGCAAGGTACTTCTCATTCTCCTTACTTCATCCTGTTACTGCAAAAGTGTACAGAGATAGTCTTAGTTGCTGCTTTTTCATTTCTAAGCCTCTAAATTCCCTTTTTTAAAACACTTTTATTATTTATTTATTTATTTATTTATTTTTAGGCTACTAGCTCCTGGAGGTGGGCAGGCTGGACATAGGCGTGCGGGCATGGAGATGCAGATGGTCAAAGGTTTGTCGGTGCCCTGCTAGAAAGGGGATGGGCACAGCCGGGCTCCCAACACCTCCCAGCATAGCTTCATCTCTCAGCCAGGTGGCCCAAAATGCTTCTCCTGGAATGCCAAAGCTGCTGTAAAATCAACAAGATCTCAGAGGGGGCACAGCCAACGTGAATAGAGATGTTTCTGAATAGAATTGGTCAAACCCTTCAATTTTACGCCAAGGAGAAACTGCCTTCATGACCGGCTTTTGCTTCCTTCAAGCTTGTTTGGTTTTACTTCTTTCAAGCACTGGGAAATCCTCCCATCTCCATGGAAAACATGCCCAAGATCTTCTTTCAAATCCCAGCGTGTTGGCTGCTGCACCTGGAAAGCAGTAACAGATATTTGATGCCTGACATGCCGAAAGCAGAGACAGCATTTCAGCAGATGACACTCTAAAAGGAACCCCAGTGTGAAACAGCGAGAACACATGTTTTCAATGATAACAGCTTAAACGAGTCTTTAATCTTTCACACACACACACACAAAAAAGAAAAAAGAAAAAAAAAACCCTGACCCTATTCTTGCCAAGGAATAGCACTGGAAAAGCCAACCTAAAATAACAACCCAGAGAAATGCAATGCATATTTTAAAATGTAATAATGAATTGAGTTTTCTCTTTTAATCTTCTCCAAATAATGGGGAAAACCGTACATGGCAACTATGAAATGAAATATTGACGATTCACTTTCTACAAAACGGTTATTTCTTCTATTTGTCACAAAAGATCTAGGGATCGCATCCCCATCCAGGTTTGGCTGTCAAATTATAGGAAAAGTCTATACCTGATCATTTTTGCAAAATAAACAGCTATTAACGGGTTTAGGGAACAAAGAAGAAACCGTATCTTGGCAAAGACAAGATCTCAACTGAAGCTCACCATGAACATGCCACTTGTGAGGGGTTTTACTTGAGTGCAGTGTAAAAACAAAGATAAAAATGGATTTAATAGCATCAACCATCTTTCCCAAAGACATTGGATGATCAGTGTCAAGAGCAAATCTCAGTAAATGGAGCTTTTATAAACAGATCTTGCCCATTAAGCCCCTGATTTCATGGATGCTTATGTTACAGATCTGCTAATAAGTTAGAATTAAATGACTTTATTTGATTTTATAAAATCATTTGGAATAAGAAATATATTTTAATGAAACTTGTAGTTGCACAGTAAAAGCTGCTATGAAATCCTTTGTACAGCCCTGTACCAAGGCCAGAAGAATGGGCTAGAATCATTGTTTAAAACTTAGGTAAAAAATTTGGGATTTTACAGATTTCTTTGTATTTGACTAGTCTTCTGTATGTAGAAAGTGTATTGAAATGACAGAATATAGAATTAATGGGAATTGGGGAGAGTCGACTGGAACAACTTTTAGTTACCTGCCAAGAAACCGTGAACTTTAGTAAAAGGTAATTCCGGCGGGGGAGATCACAACCACCAACTCATATACCACCTACCCAAATCGTACCCCAGACCCATTTCTGGACCTTTCTAACCTTTACTGCGCAGAATCGAATATGGGAGGAGAGTATGTTAATGATTTTTGGGAAATATTATGATTATGCATGGATACTAAATGAATATGCATGAATAAGTTCTATATATGGTGTATGATTTTGAAACTTGGTATGCGTTGATCGTGAGAGGACTCGCTCACGCACCCGGCCGTCAATAAAGAAGTGTCTGCTTATCTACATCACATTGGTGTTGATAAGTTCTTCATTCCGAGATTTCGGTGATACTTATGGATGGATGGGAGTTAGCGGGTTTGTGGTGAGCATATGCTGGCATCTCAGGTGACCTCCCATCATCCAAGACACCCACAGGGGTCGGCAGGCATGACATGGACTTTAGAGGGGACCATCCCTGCGGTGGGAACTGGCAGCTAAGGAGAATATCACAACTAGGACAAAATGCCTGCATTTAGGCATTTGACTCAGATTTGAAGCACCTTTTATTTTAGGCAAAGCGCTTGAGGGATGATGCAGCAGCACAAGGAAGATAGCTGACCTCAAGGATGGGCAGAGGCCAAGGAGCAGAGCACAAGGCGTGTGAGGCAGGTCAGCATCTGTCTCCAGCCTCCTTTCTCCATAAAGGCTGGGGAGAGGGGAGAAAATTGGTGAACCCCTATAGATTCCTCCAAAATAGCCCAACTTCTCAACGGCTTTTCAAGAAAGTTGGGTTTACTGAGCTCTTCGCTTGTGCGCAATGCATTCTGCATTCAATGCATTCATTGAAGCATTCAGTGCTTCAAACCCTAGAGAAGGCATGTGAATTAATTCACACATTGGTTAGAAAAAATTCTAAGCAATCACTTAATCTGAGCTGGTTAAAATAGCCAGATCAAATGAGGAGGAGGAGAACAGGAAAACAAAGGATGGAAGCATCCAACACAGTGCAGTCACTGCTCCAGGGTCAGGCACTTCCAGCAGGAAGGGTTTCCCTTCTCAAAAAAACCTCCAAAAACTGCAAAAGCGAGAAGACCTGGGGCTTCGCTTTTTTAATTTTTATTTTTGGCAGGGCACAGGTTGCCTGAGATTTTCTGGAACAGCTTCTGCCCGAGGCCTTCCCCTTTTCCTTCCCCTCGTAAAGGCTGCTCACCGGCATCTGATTTTTTTTGAGGTTTTTGGCACAGGGAGAAAAAAGGGTCAGCAAGTTAACAAATGAGACATGTTCCACCTGGACAAGCCATCAAAAAGCTAATTTTACTCGGTCATATCATAACCTACCCTCTATAACTTGATACGTACCTAAATGATGGAAAGCACCACTCATATTCATTAAATATTTTACCGAGTAAACCAGATCTAATAGACCTATTTCTCATTAAAAAGGTCAATGCAGTGAACATCTGATGCTGTATTAACTGTCGGAATCAATTTAGCTTGTCAAGCTTCACTAATCCAATGCCCTGATTTGCAGGAGCGGTCTGGAAACTAGGACCACGCGTGGCAATCAGTTAGCTGAGGGGAATGTACTCGAGCTTGTCTAGACAACAATTAACATGATGGGGCATGTTTACAGAGCACAGGGGAGTGGGAGAGGGATGGCGCCAAGGAAAGATAACACCTTGCTGTTAATTGCTGGTAGTTAACCACCAATCAGGGATTGCCTAGTATGCAATGCTTAGCTTCAAGAACCAATTAGTTTAAAATGCGCAGCTTCTGAAAGTGTATAAAAACGCGTGCTTCTGTACAATAAATTGACATTTGCTTGCATCAAGCTGCGTCCCGTCTCTTCATTCGCCGCAAATTGGTGACCCCGACGTGATGCGTTTAAGGATCTAACGTGAAGGGCTCTCGAATCGCCTATCTGAGCGACATGCAGCGAATCCCACAGAACTTTGAATGATCTGCTGAAAGGAAGCAGGAGCCGGCCAGAAATCCCTCCGGAGTTGAGAGGTGAGCTGTGGGAAATCTGTAACGGGGAATCAGGCTTTGTCCCCAGAAAGAGACGTATATGGACTCATAAAGGGTCTTCTAGTCAGATCAGGGAGTCCGTGCCTCAGTCTCCTCAAATGGTGACCCCTATGGTGGTGTTCCGAAGCCTTGGAAGAATAAGGACGGAAAAAAGACAGCTCGTGGAAGAGGGCTGCGTTCCGGAGGAGACGGCTTGGCTGAACGATCGTCTTGCTGTCTGGACCAGGCGGACAACCTAAACCCCGAGGATAACACCTGTATTCATTGAGACAGGTGAGCAGCCAAGAAACTTTAGAGACTTTGAAAGAATGGAAGTGTGTACATACAGCAGCCAATTGTATGATGCTGCCGCGGAGGGGAACTCCGTGTCGGGAATGCATTTAGCACCTTGGTGGCAAATTCTGACTACTCTTTGCCAAGTGTGGACTAATTCTACTAACGGTGCTAAACCAGAGGAAGCTGTAAATTCCACCGACAGCGCGACTCTTCTCAAGACACCATCAGCGATGGCAATTCTGTCCACACCTCCTCTGCCCCCAAAGCTTCTGTCACTGATTGCAGCGACCCTCACAACACAGGACCAAGCACAGGAACAGGACAACTCGGAAAATGATTTCATTGACTCGGATAAACCTTTTGATCCAGGTCCTATAGATCTGGAAAAGGAGCTAGAACTTTTCCCCACCCCCTCGTCTCTCCTGATGCATTGATTGTATTTTGGGGGAGGGTAAAAGGGGGTCTGAGGGATTGGTTGCAGGAATGCAAGTGGGAAACACTTAAGTGATGGGTTTTGGGAGTCGCTAGGGCATGTTCAGTATTTTGTCAGACAAATCAACCTGCAGAGTGGCAGCCTGTGCAATACGAGGCTGTTAAAGGGTTAAGCAAAGCAGTGCGGGAAGGGAGGATTCATAATACATTTGCTATGTCCCTTCTTGAAGTGATGGCAGAGCCTTATACACTCACACTGCATGATTGGAAGTTATTGCTTTGTATGGTACTAACTGATACAGTATATGATGTGGTTATCTGATTTTTGTGAGCTATGTGTAGTGGCCTTGACTGAAAACCTTAATCGGGGAATTGCTGTTAACTATGAGCAGTTAGCTGGAGCAATTAACTGTGCCGATTCTGTGACTCAGGCAAGGTATCCCAGGAACAACTGTTTGCAAATGAATGAGATGGCTATTAAAGCAGTCAGGATGCGGGAGTCTTGCCAGAGTCTTGCAGGGTCCTAGAGAGTCACTAACTTTAATACTAACTTGATTGATTGGCTTCAGAATATTTTGCAACAAGTCGAACATCAGGAAGCTCAAGGGTTGCTTTTAAAACAACTAGCTGTGATAATGTCAATGAAAATTGTAAACGGGCAACTTTCACAATCACAACCCCAACATGTGTCAAATGATTGTAACACAGAACTCACAGCAGACTGTAATTCTCAGGCTGAGTTCTGGAATGCAGCATAACACATTTTTGCTTCTCTAATCTCTTCTGTAAGAATAGTACACGCTCTTAACTTGCTTAGTAAATTAGGCTGCTAGCTTGCTGAACAAAGTAATACTACAAATACTATTTTTTTTTCTGGCTTATTAACAGATGTTGATTCTGTCCATCATATGTTGCTTCAGAACCGAGTTGCTATTGATTTTTATTATTAGCACAGGGACACAAGTGTGAAGACTTTGATAGGATGTGTTACGTGAATCTGAGTGACCACTGTGAATTAATTTACAAAAGTATACAAAACTCAAAAGCCTTAAAACAAAGATCTGCAACAGAGCCAGGGGCGGGATGCCTTTGGTCTCTTCTCACGGCTGGGAAACTTTGGGCCATGACTCAAAAGTATTACAGGTTTTATTATAATTATCTTTAACCACCTTATTGATGTTTGCCTTATGTCTCACATACCTTTTTTTTTTCCTGTATTCAGTGTTTAGTTGATTGTAACATAAATCAGGTCATGGTCACCCAGCTACACACAACCTTTGCCTTGTTGCAATTAACAAGCAAAAAAGAGGAGGATAGAGAATGTCTGAAGAGAGATATAGGAGAGGAAGCTGGAGAATATTTGACCTAACAAGAGATGAGAGAACAGCTGGGTATTGTGAAGGAGACTAGGAAAGATAAACATGGTTATCTAGTGTTTAATAGGTGTCTGCATGCGTGTAGTGATATATAGCTATGTAACTACATGAATGATTTCTGCCCTGAGCCTGGTGGTGCATACAGCTGCGGTTTGTGTCCGGGCTCAGAGATGTAAATAGGGGCTTCTCTGTTATGGTAAAAGTGTTTCTCTTTGCATAAAAAAGAGAGGGAATGAAGGGAATGACCCCAGAGGTATGTTCAGAGAAGGCATGTGTAAGAAACTATGGACTAGGGTATTGTTTATTAAGATTTATGTTAAGCCCAATGTAAAGATTAGGCAACAAAAGATAAGATAACCGCCAGGTGTCCAGGATGCCGCTTGTGAAAGATAACTGCCAGGTGTCCAGGATGCCGCTTGTGCATATGAATGAAGGGTCAACACCTCCACTACTTCATGAACACGAAAGTAAAAAAAGTATAAAAAGGGACTGTTTGAACTGCTCAGTACGGCAGTTGGCGAAGCGCAGACTCCCCTGCCGTCCAGCACTGTCTTTGCTCGTATTCTACTTGCTGTAATTAATAAAAATTTTAATTGGATTATGATCTATTGTGGTCTCAATTTATAACAATTCTGGTGCCGTGACTCGGATAAGGAACGGTGGGCTTTGGTCCTCCGGGGAGGCGCCCCGCGACATTTCGCGGCCCCGCGACCAACAGCTTACTCCAACCTTACCGACGAACCTAAATTCTAGAATAATGAGCAAAGGAGAAACCGGTAAAATCCCATAAAATTCTGTGCACGGGAGTCCGGACGAAGACGCAGGACGCGTAAGTATATTGCGAATTTGTTCGCGGGTTTGCCGTTCGGGCAGGATTGGGTTTCCTGGAATATAACGAGTGAGAGGTTCGATATACTGAACCAAGCGAGTGCGGACTCTTAAGTACTGCGTCTCCCATCTCCCACGAGGGACTGGGCCAGGAACAAGGGGAGCGAGTGAGTGTATGTTTGTGGATATTCCATGAGATGGGGGCGAAGGGCAGCAAGCCTTCGACTCCCATGGGAAGGGTACCCACTGTACCTAAGAATACCCCTCTGGCATATATCTTAGACAATTGGAGATATTTCCCTGGAACTCTAGGGAAAGATAAGCAGAAGATGATAGAATATTGTACTAAGATATGGGGAGGGAAGAAAATTTCTAAAAATGTCTTTTGGCCAGTCTATGGGTCAGAAGAAGATTGGGTAAGACAGCAATTAAACCTCTGGGTTAATAATAAAAAACCCCTTAACCCGGAGGAGAGTCGATATGCCGAAGTGTGGCTAGAAAGACCGGGAGCTAGACTTTACCCACTGAATGAAATAAAAACTAAACAAAAGGAAAAGCAGGAAGAGTTAGACGAAACCCTTCTAACCCCCCCTCCTTACATTCCTCCTCCTGCTCCCGCTGAGGTCCCCAGAGCGCCCACTCCCCCACCAGAGTCGGAACAAGGGTCTCCCCCTCTTCCTAGACGCGTAACTAGAAGTCAAAAAGGGGCAGCTCAGATGTACCCCCTAAGGGAAATACCCATGGGGGGACCTCAACCTGTCATTGGATATATTTCCGTACCCCTAAACTCGGCTGACCTACGAGATTTTAAAAGAACGAAGATGGGAAACTTAATTGAGGACCCACTCGGAGTGGCAGAAAGATTAAATCAATTTTTGAAATGGCCACTTCAAAGACCTAATTGGGATAATCAGGATCCGGTGCATAGAACTCATATGCAGGACCTGAGAACTATAGTAATTCAGGGAATTAGAGAAGCAGTACCCCGTGGCCAGAATATCAATAAAGCATTTAATGAAATGCAAAAGAAAGATGAAAGCCCTACTGAGTGGCTGGAACGACTGAGGAAAGCCCTTCAGCTGTACTCTGGGGTAAATCCAGACGACCCTTTAGGGTAAGCGCTCCTCAAAACTCAGTTTGTGGCAAAATCATGGGAAGATATCAGAAAGAAGATTGAAAAGTTAGAAGACTGGCAGAATAGAGGGTTGGATGAATTATTGAGGGAAGCTCAGAAAGTCTACGTAAGGCGGGAAGAAGAGAGCAGCAAGCGACAAGTAAAAATGATGGTAGCAGCGGTCAGAGAGGATCACAAAGGGCGGACTGGTGAACACAGGTCTGCTGGAACGAAACAAGGGAGCGTAGTAGTAAAGAAGGAACAGAGATGTTGTTTTTACTGTGGAAAGAAGGGACATATAAAGAAGAATTGCAGAGAAAGGATCAGGGATGAGGAAATATTGAAAACGGAATAGGAGAGTCAGGGGCTCTATATTTTAGGGGACCGGAGTCATCATGAGCCCTTGATAAAATTAAAAATAGGTCCCCATAAACAAGAGTTCACCTTTTTAGTAGACACTGGGGCTGAAAAATCAACTATTAAGCAAATACCTGAGGGATGTAAAGTTTCCCCTGGAAAAGTACAAGTAATTGGGGCAAAAGGAGAACCCTTTAAAGTAAGCAAAATCAAAAATGTGGTATTCGAAACTGAAAATAAATTTGGAATGGGTGAACTCTTGCTCGTCCCTGAAGCAGAATTTAATCTGTTAGGACGAGATTTAATTGTTGAATTGCAATTAGAAATTAAAGTGAAAAATCAAGAGCTAACAGTGTCTGCTTATCCTTTGACCGTGGATGATCAAAAACAAATTAACCCCGATGTCTGGTACTCTCCGGACACAATTAGTAGACTGGAAATCCCACCGATTAAAATTCAAATTTCCAAACCCCACATACCTGTGAGGGTAAGGCAATATCCTATATCCCTAGAAGGACGGAGAGGATTAAAACCAGAAATTGATCGATTGTTAGCACAAGGAATCTTAGAGCCTTGTATGTCACCCTTTAACACCCCCATTCTGCCTGTAAAGAAACCAAATGGGAAATATCGGCTCGTACATGATTTAAGGGAAATAAACAGAAGAACTATCACCCGGTTCCCTGTAGTAGCAAATCCATACACACTGCTAAGCAAGCTAGGACCCCATAACTCCTGGTATAGTGTGGCTGATTTAAAAGATGCCTTTTGGGCCGGTCCACTGGCAGAAGAATGCCGTGATTATTTTGCCTTTGAATGGGAAGACATAGAGACAGGCCGTAGGCAGCAATTGAGATGGACCGTGCTCCCCCAAGGGTTCACTGAGTCCCCTAATCTGTTTGGACAGGCCCTGGAAGAGCTCTTAAAAGAATACCAGGTACAAACGGGAAACGTGCTGTTACAGTATGTAGATGATCTGCTCATAGCAGGGAATAATAAGGAGGATGTAAGGAAAGAAAGCATTCGACTCCTAAACTTTCTTGCACAAAAGGGACTACGGGTATCACAAGAAAAGTTACAATTTGTGGAGGAAAAAGTGAAATACTTGGGGCATTATTTGTTTAACGGCGAGAAGATATTAGATCCAGAGCGCATTAAAGGAATTCTGGAATTACCTATGCCTGTCACTAAGAGGCAAATTCGGCAGGCATTAGGGCTATTTGGGTATTGTAGGCAATGGATAGAGAACTACAGCTTTAAAGTTAAATTCTTATATGAACAACTGTCTAAAGACAAAATGCCCAAGTGGACCCCTCAGGATCAAGAGCAGTTTGCCAGTCTCAAAAGAGAGCTAAGCCAAGCACCGGTTTTAAGCCTACCAGATTTAAAGCGGCCATTCCATTTATTTGTTAACATACATGAAGGAACGGCATTCGGAGTATTAACTCAGGAATGGGCCGGACAAAAGAAACCGGTGGCATACCTATCAAAGCTGTTGGACCCTGTGAGCAGGGGTTGGCCGAGTTGTTTACAAATCATTGTTGCTGCTGCCTTATTACTTGAAGAAACGAATCGTATTACCTTTAATGGAGAAGTTGTCCTATATGCGCCTCATAATATAAGGGGGGTGCTTCAACAAAAAGCAGAAAAATGGCTTACAGATAGCCGACTACTAAAGTATGAGGGAATACTCATAGAATCTCCAAAACTATCCCTAAGGACTATCGGAGCGGTTAACCCTGCAGAATTTCTATACCCAGGGGAAAGTACTGAGTTAGTACATGATTGTCTTCAAACGACTGAACAACAAACACGAATTCGACCAGATCTAGAAGAAGAGGAATTACAACATGGAGAAATATTTTTCATAGATGGGTCATCTCGAATAGTGGAAGAAACAGCCATCCGGACTGCAGAGCGCGGATGGACACATGCCAGTCGCGTTAAGGGACCAGTAAATCCTCCACAGTGGAAGATTGTCAGCTCACCTGGAGACACCAAGCTTGTGTTAAAATGATAAGTAATGATACAAACTGTTTTTCAGTATTTAGCAGATCTACCCTTTGGAATACAGTGCGTTTTAGGATTGATTTTTGCGTTAATAACATCTTTGATTGTATATTATCTGTGGAAAATAGTTAAATGTGGAAAAGAGGTATGTTAAATTTATGCCTGCTCAGTTTGTAACCCTGTTTGAAGCCTTTTGGGCTTGCCCGTTGGAAGTTAATCAACAGAAATTTTGTTATTTAAAAGCCACCTCAACTTCTGCCACCTATACCTCTGACGTGAGGGTCAGGTGTGAGAAACCTGACTGTGAGTGTTATCCATTTATATGTTTTAAGTGCAAAAAAGTGTCAGGAAAAATGGCGGACACATTGTAAGAGGGGAACTCCTCCTCGAGGAGTTTGTAGCTCTTGCTATAAAAGCGAGAGGCACCTGACCGATTGGGCCCTAAAACGATTTGGAAACAAATTTCCGGATTGGACTCCTGAACAGTGGTTCTATTTTGCATTCGGGATAAACTCTGAATATTATTGCTATCACCCTCAGGAAAGAGTACCATTTATAATTGATATTGTCACAGTCCAATGTAGACGGGAAGTAAAAGCCGTAGGGTGCAATGAACATATGGTAAAGGCCAAAGCTTGGCCTGCTTATGCTCACCGTTTAACCAAGTGCGAAAGGCATATTCCCACCAGGGACTCCTGCTGCCGAGAAGATGGCAAACCCCGTGGCTGGCTGCAACCCAGTCGACGGGCGAGGCAGAGGAGAACCTACCAGAGGAAAGAGCCTACAACTTGGAATGCGCAAGCGACCCTGGCTGAACTCCCCCGGGACTGGTAAGAGCCTAAAATTTAATAAAAAACAAAACCCTCTCACAGTACCCTTTTTCTTGTGCACCTTTAGCACATTAGTCTTACCCACAATGGCAGGAAATCCACACGAACCTATGGTATGGAAAATATATAACTTACAGGAAACACATGCAATTCAAAATATTACAACTCCAAAGACAGTAAAATTTATTGTACCATTAACTGCAATGATTATTGGAGGACATAAGGATAGAACAGATCCATGTAGAGCATATTATGTATGTCCTGCATCAAACCCTAGTAAAAGCTATTGTAATCAACCAGGTCAATATTTTTGTGGCTATTGGGGTTGTGAAACCTGGGCTTCTGATTGGACAAGTCCTGGAGACAGATATCTGAAATTTGAATGGGAGCCTAAAGGGTGTAAGCGGCCAAACATTGGGAAGGATGGACATGTTTATGGACATTGTAATCCACCAGAATACTGCAGAAACATTAGTATCGAAGTAAAGAATCCTACAGAAGACTCATGGTTAGGTGGAAAAATTTGGGGAATTAGGTTTTGGGACACAGGGCCAGATAGGGGGAGTATGTTTAAAATAATAAAAGAAAGACTTCCACATGATCCTTTGCCAATAGGACCAAACCTGGTCCTGAATCCACCCACTTTCTCTGAAGAAAAGGTTGCCCCCGTAATTGTCGTAACCCCTTCTCCAGACTCCCTTTCGGAAACAACTAATGACATTGTGACTGAATTCTCCTTATCCAGGGATCTAGAGTTGTCAGAATCCAAAGACCCCTTATGGAATCTAATGCAAGCCTCTTATCGTGCCCTTAATGAAAGCAAACCATATTTAACTGAGGAATGCTGGTTATGTTATAATGTTAGACCACCATATTTTGAGGCAATTGGAAAACCAGGTAGGATTCAATGGTCTAATGGTTCAAACCCACGAGAATGCCCATGGGATGACCAGAGGAACCATACGCAAGGAATTACTATTCAATTAGTAACAGGTCAAGGAAAATGTATAGGTACAGTGCCCGAAAAGTATCAGCCTTTGTGCAACCGAACAGTCACTAACACCAATATAGAGAAACACAAGAATCAAAATGACAAATGGGCTATCCCGACACCAGGAGCTAAATGGGTTTGTTCAGACATCGGAGTAACGCCTTGCCTATCCCTAAACGTGTTTAATCAATCTCAGTTTTGCGTACAGGTGATTATTGTTCCTCGTCTGATCTATCACACCTCTGAGGAGGTGTTACGCCACTTTGAAGGAGACCTGAATAGACAAAAACGAGAGCCAATTACAGTGGTAACCCTAGCTACACTGCTGATAGCGGGCGGAGTTGGAGCAGGTACAGGCATAGCCTCCCTAGTAAAAGGTCAGGAATTACAAAGTTTGCAGATGGCTGTAGATGAGGATTTAGCAAAAATAGAACAATCTATCCAAAATTTAGCCACTTCAGTAAAGTCTCTATCAGAAGTAGTGCTGCAAAATAGAAGAGGATTAGATCTATTGTTCTTAAAGGAAGGAGGGTTATGTGTAGCTCTCAATGAAGAATGTTGTTCTTTTGCTGACCATACAGGAGTAGTCCAGGACACCATGTCTGAACTCCGGAAAAGGTTAGATCAACGTAAGAAAGATCGTGAGGCGGGCAGATCATGGTATGAAAACTGGTTTAATATCTCACCTTGGCTAACCACTTTGTTGTCTGCTTTAGCAGGACCACTTATTATGTTGATTCTGGGACTTATATTTGGGCCTTGTATATTACGCTATATTTTACACTTTATTAGAGAACGGTTTGACATAGCTAAATTGCTTATTGTAACTACGAGGTCTAGGGCAAAATATAAGAGTGTATCTATTAATGAGGATGAAGATTGTTGCGAATGCGTTATGCCACGTGAAAACTATGCCTATTGTAATTGTGAGGTATTACCTTGTGAGTGTTATGATAAATGTTGGGATTGTGGAAAAAGGTTTGTTCGCAGTGCCGAGAATGAAAGCAGCGTCTAATAAACAATAATAGGATAAAAAGAAAAAGGGGGGATTGTAAGAAACTATGGACTAGGGTATTGTTTATTAAGATTTATGTTAAGCCCAATGTAAAGATTAGGCAACAAAAGATAAGATAACCGCCAGGTGTCCAGGATGCCGCTTGTGAAAGATAAGATAACCGCCAGGTGTCCAGGATGCCGCTTGTGCATATGAATGAAGGGTCAACACCTCCACTACTTCATGAACACGAAAGTAAAAAAAGTATAAAAAGGGACTGTTTGAACTGCTCAGTACGGCAGTTGGCGAAGCGCAGACTCCCCTGCCGTCCAGCGCTGTCTTTGCTCGTATTCTACTTGCTGTAATTAATAAAAATTTTAATTGGATTATGATCTATTGTGGTCTCAATTTATAACACGTGATGTTTTGAACTTTTTGACTGAGCCAGTTCTTGTTTGGTGTGCCCTTCCACCTACGTATAATGTTAATCCAAAAGAAGCTGATATTGTTTACACTTTGTCGATAATTGTCTTTCTGTAGATGCTAATGTAGTAGGAGGCTATGATGGGAACGTGTCGCAGCGGTTCTTCTCTTATCCAGAGTAACAGCAGGGAAAGCATTAAAGAGTTAAATCACCTTGTTTGTTAGGCAGTTAAGAATGTGAGTCAAAATTGCCACTGCTTTTTGTTGTTGGTTCAGGGACATGGCTGTGAGGATTTTGATGGTATGTGCTGTGTGGATTTTAGGCGCCCCATTGCAGCAACATGTTATCAAAATCTGAGAAAATGTCAGCCTTTTTGGCATCCATTCACTCAATTGGCAGTATTGTTTGTTTGCTATTACCTTGGTTGCTGTCATGTTTGCAAGGGCCCTGCAGAACATGGCAAACCTGGTACTAGCTGTTCAAAAACAAAAAGGGGAAATTGTAAAACTGTACGGAACAAAGACAGTGGGTTATTTTGACATTGATAATATGTCTTAGTTGGTTTTTTATTTGTTCTATTACTTGTGCCTTGTTTTTGCTCGGTTTCAGGGGTTCTTTTGTGCAACAGGAAGGGGGAGATGCAGGAGCGGTCTGGAAACTAGGACCACGCATGGCAATCAGTTAGCTGAGGGGAATGTACTCGAGCTTGTCTAGACAACAATTAACATAATGAGGCATGTTTACAGAGCACAGGGGAGTGGGAGACGGATGGATGGCACCAAGGATGGCGCCAAGGAAAGGTAACACCTTGCTGTTAATTGCTGGTAGTTAACCACCAATCAGGGATTGCCTAGTATGCAATGCTTAGCTTCAAGAACCAATCTGTTTAAAACGCGCAGCTTCTGAAAGTGTATAAAACCGCGTGCTTCTGTACAATAAATTGACATTTGCTTGCATCAAGTTGCGTCCCGTCTCTTCATTCGCTGCACTGATTGGTCTGAATTCATTTCTGCGGGGGGGGGGGGGGGGGGGGGGGAAGAAAAAAGCAATTTTCCAGCAAGCTCTTGGGTTTATGGACTATAACCCTATATTTTTATAAGGCATCACCAACACATTGGTCAAATCAAATCTGCCTGCGAGACGGAGCAAAAAGTTTCACCTTGGGGATTAATACTCAGAGTCAATAAACAAGGAGATGGAAATCCCATCAGGAATATCGGAATATGCATTTGTCTCAGCCAGGAACAGAGTCAGAAAAAGCTTTGGGAAGAAGTTGATCTGGGTGTTGAGATGGGAAGGAACAGATGATGCTTTCAGACGCGTTGGCAGGTATCGGAGCAGTGTCTCCCATCCAGCGCGGTGAATTTTCAGCTCTTGGGTTTGTTTCTTACCTGAAATGGGGGAGCATTTAATTGTTTGGAGGAGTTGCTTTTACTTCGTGGTTTCTGTGGCTTTTATTGATGTGTTTGGATCTACTTTTCCATTTAGTCTTTAGGGAGGAGCTGACATCACATCCCCATGCATTTCCCATTACAAGGAATGGGAATTCTTTATAATTCTATCAATTCTCACAATTACAAGGCAGCTCTCACCTGGGGGACCAGGATATTCCCTGTCTCAAAAAGCCTGGAGCAAGGAAAGGAGGTGGCCTTTGGTGGACCCCACAAGCCAAGATGTCCCCAGGGCTCTGGGCAGGGGGAGACCCCAGGACTGGGCAATGCTTTGGGGTTGTCCGCATTTATGGGACAAATGCTCATTTTCAGCAAGGATAAAGCCACTTAGCACAACGTAGCTCGGTCCAATCCAGAATTTACAACATATTAATTATTATTCCAACACAGCAGATTTTTGAAAAGAGAAAGCCATTACTGCTGCGATGTATTGTAGTAAGACCTCATCAGCTGGTTGTCCGTGCCTGGGGATCTAAGTGCAGCACAAACTGCTCTCGGTTGATTCCACAGCTGCAATTGGTGCAGCAGGACTCACTGCTCCGCCTTCTTGGGGAGGCTCAGCAGCCTCTTCTGGGTTCGGCTCAGTTACAACAGACCCCCGAGGAGTAACTTCCGGTTTGTCTGCTGTCTTATCTAAAAACTGCACTGTTGAACATGCAGAGGCTGACATACCCTTCATTGGACGAGTATGCCCAACTCTGAAAAGTGTAGCCAAGAGAGAAGGCTTAAGTGAATCACCCTTCTGCTCTACCGGCTTTTCTACCACATCTCCCCCCAACGCTTCTATGGCTGCCGCCGCTACTTTTTTTTCCACCTTCATAGTTTCCAGAGTGTTAATTACAGACCGCCACGTAGCTCCTAACGCTTTAGCTTCTTTTCCTTCTTTACCTCCCTCGATCTTAGTATCCCAGAGGCAATTTCCCACTTCTCTCCATTCTGTATTACTAAACAATAACGCTGGTTTAGGAATCTTATCCTTTTTTCGTGCCCAGCGAACTAAAGCCTCCACTTCTGTTTCTTTAGTGCTCTTACCTCTCTTAAAGAGGATACTAGTTAACAGTTTAATTGCCGCATCTAATTCCATCGCAGCCTTCTCAGAGCTCCCCCCTCTCACAGAAAGGGTATCAGTGGAGAGCCCTGCCGCGTTTTATTCGTCACGGTCTTACCCTTCGGCAGGGGTGCAATCTGCAGCTCTACACCGAACTCTGGACTCCACTTTTCGCCTTCCAGGTTCCGCCGCCTCCAACCTCCAGCTGCCCTAATCAGAAAACTTCCCTTTGGGTCCGATGCACAGAGACTTCCGCATTTAAGCGAACAGCATTTAAGCTAAACCGCATTTAAGTGACTTAATGGGTCCCTGTTCGGGCACCAGACGAAGAGGGTTCCCCGTGAAGAGTCGGCCAAGTCACGACAATCACACCAATATGGCTACATGCCATGCTCACTTTATTAAACAGGTCATATTTATAACTTAAACCGACCGCTCACCTGACTTTACACACAGGTGATTGGATAAAAAGTCTCTGGTCACGCGGGCATCCGTGTCGCTGATCGGTGAGCATGCTGCAGGCGCCTGATCAGAGGTGTGCGATGAGAGTGTGTGGATTTCGCGGTTCCCAGGACTTGCTCTGCACCTGGCTTCTTGTTTGTGCATAGCTTGTTTTCTTTCTCCCACTGCTTGTTCCCCAGGACAATTTAAAGTTGCTCTGCAGCTTCAACTAACAGGCCTGGGTTGTCCAACCCGGACAATGGTAACATATGTCCTCGGTCCTTTAAAAATCCCTCTACACCCATCTATTATTTACATAGGTACTCACAATCCACTAGGCAATTATTAATCTCCAGGAAAACTAGCAAACCTGTATCCTCACCCCAAGCATCTTAACTGGGAGCTATACAGCAACCACTTCACCACACAAGGAGATCCAGATATACATTTTCTTCTAATTTGCACTAAAAACAAAAGAAATTTATACTTCCTCTGAAATACACAGTTCCAGAGAGAAGAACACTGTATGGAAGCGAACATTTCTTTGCAAGTTTTCCAGGCGGAGGCGGAGCTGTGCCTGGGAATCCAAGGCCAGCACTGCAGCTGCTGCTCCGCACTCAGTATTGGATCTAGGTGCCCTGGCAAGTAGCAGAAATCTCGGGGTAGCTTGAAGCCCTTTGTGCTAGCTAAAGAAATTAAACCAGAATGGGGGTAAAAACTGGAGGAAAATACTTGATTCACTGTAACACTCTCTGGTTTAGAAATCAGCCCAGCAAAACCAGTTTCCACCAACAAACCCAGAGGTGGCCATGAGCAGGAACCTCCTCATGGAACGGTCTCCAAGGAGAGGGCAGGGCAGGAAAATTACAAGCTGGTCTTGGTGAGAGCCCTTCTCATTTTTCTGCTTAAAAACACAGGCTCGTGACTTGTCGTGACGGAGGGAAGACACAGTCACTCAATATGAGTGATCAGCAGACTTCGTTATTGTCTCTTACAGTCACCTTTTATGCCTTCTTATAATTAGCTCATGCGTATTACAAAAGTTAAGCTCATTATTGGTTAGTTGCCTAAATACCAAGCCCGCCCCTAGTTTTCTCTTCTGTAGTTATCTGTTCCCACCTGCAACATTCTTTTCCCACCGCAATCTTCCTGTTATTGTGTAACAAGAACAGCCAAAGACAGTGTATTTTTGCTTTACTTCAGATAAGCTGAGAGCGATGTGCATTTTTGTCCAGCCAGCTGGACTATGTCTATGTGACCCTTTTCAGCTAGCCAGTTATCCACAATTCCCCTGTTTTTATTTGGGCGACATAGGCCTGGTTGACCATTTTCAATAACAGCGTTTTAACACAGGAAAATACACAGCCAACTTATAAAATCTCAGTTCAGAAGTATAATTCCAGAAATACTTGAAAAATAAAGTTAGCTTGAAGCTTTAATTTAGATGCTCTTTCTGTTCCAGTGATATAGAATGTTTAAAAAATTCAAAGGTAATTTTAAAGTTCTGAACATGGACTAATGCAAGCTCAAAACCCAAAAAGAAACCAAACTGATGTTTGACTAGGAATATTTGCAAATATTTTAGTGGAAAATCCCTGACCATTAACAATTTTCTGTCCAAATAACAACTGCCCTTAGGCAAACCGACCAGTCCATACATTTTCTGAAGAATACCTCATTGATATCAAAGAATTAACAAAGGGGAAAAATTAGTTCTAAGCTATATACATTCATAAGTGGATTTTTCAATAGTTACATACAGATTTACACACTAAGCCATAATGGCTTGTAGGTGATACACACAAGAAGAGTACGTTGCTTATCTGTCTGAATGTCTAGGCTAAATTTGACAACTATGCCACACAGCCAAGCCTACGTGGGTGCTGTGTGTTATGCACGTTCCTTAACAAACAGAAGTATAATAGACAAATTCCCAAGATCTAGTCCCCAACCTAATTATATTATTTTGTAGCCAATTAAGGAAAATAACACAAATGTGCATATCTACATGTGCACACACCTTTTAGTTCAGAACCGATCTGTGATAAAAGGCCTTAGCCTTATGGCATCATCGAATCTTAACGAGTACAGTAATTAAAAATGCAGTCTTACTGTAAGTGCGATTTATGCTGACATTCCCTCAAATGCTACACGTGAGTATTTCTCACTCAACTGCCTCAAGGTAAAATAGTAGTATTTGTTAATATGTATTAAAAAATCATTAATTCTCTACAATAGCAGTTGACTTCCATAACACTATGTAAGCAAAAGAGGCTTAAGATGGGTTTTCTGAATACTAACAACTTATTTTAGACTGTCTAAACTCAGGTCTTGAAAGATTTCACTCTGCCAGACATAGAAACACTGTTGCACTCCAGTTGTGATATCCCTTTTCCCAAGTTGTCACATGCACATCTCGCTCAAGCAACAGTATTGTTAAAGTTTCTCTCTGCTACATAAAAGCATATTGCACTTGTAGATATAAAAGACAGCACCCTTACTTAGATTATTACCTTATTACCTCATAACTCTTAGTATAACCTTGTATCTCTGATTTCATCACTTCAAAAATTCACCAGAAGCAGATAAAACCACAGCATCAGACTAAACTACACCTTAACTGATGATTCAAATAAAGGCATTCTCTTCCAGATATGCCTAATGCTTACAAAAAATTTTGGCTGGTTTTGATCAAAAAACTATTATTACAATAATGATCAAAAATAATAATCCCGTTTGCAAAATGCCTTTAAGCCAGCCTCCTAGTCCCAACCAATTTCCACATTCAGAATACATCATAAATACAGAATACAGAATAAATTATCTCCATCAAGGCAAAAAGGCTTCTTTTTAAACACAGAGATGTTTGGTAGTTCAAGGCAGAAACCCATTTCTTGTAGGGGACATCTGAAGCACTTTTTTTTTTTTTTTTTTTTTGGTGGGTTTGTAATCAATTCCGTATTTTTCCTTGAGAAGCTTAAGCTGTTCCTCTTGTTTCAGGAGTGTTTCCAACTCTGATGTGTCGAATAGGTCCATATTTCCCAAAAATATCATACATTTCCTCCGCTGTGATTTTATACGGCAGGTTCCGAATATAAAGGATCCGATTGACCTCTGGGGGCAGCCAGATGTCAGCTCGCTTGGCCGCTTGCATCGCCATGGCGCCGATCGGAGGGGGGTGGTGCCGCCTTGGAGAGAAACCGCGGCCGGGAAGGGGCCTGCCGGGCCGCGCGCCGCCACTCGCCGCTGCCGCGGGGGACCCGGATGCTATCCCATACGCTAATAACCCGGGTAATTCCTTTTTACAATCTATGTCCCGAACGCTCCGCTTTTTCTAAAAAGCATATGAGCGAATCGTACGTCGCTTGTCTCTCCATACCGTCGTCAGCGCTGTTGCAGCCTTTGCGAGACTTCGGCGACGCGTGGCCGGCGGGACCCTCTGTAGGTGCTCCCGGGCGCGGGGACTGTGCCCTTCCGCCTCCTGCGCTGCTTTCAGGACCGGTACCCGAATCTCCGTCGAACCGTGGCTCGCAGGTCCAGCCCTCTCTAGGGTCCCTGTTCGGGGCGCCATTTGTCACGACGGAGGGAAGACACAGTCACTCAATATGAGTGATCAGCAGACTTCGTTTATTGTCTCTTACAGTCACCTTTTATGCCTTGTTATAATTAGCTCATACATATTACAGAAGTTAAGCTCATTATTGGTTAGTTGCCTAAATACCAAGCCCGCCCCTAGTTTCTCTTCTGTAGTTATCTGTTCCCACCTGCAACATTCTTTTCCCACCGCAATCTTCCTGTTATTGTGTAACAAGAACAGCCAAGGATAGTGTATTTTTGCTTTACTTCAGATAAGCTGAGAGCGATGTGCATTTTTGTCCAGCCAGCTGGATTATGTCTATGTGACCCTTTTCAGCTAGCCAGTTATCCACAGTGACTCTGCAGCACCGCAAAACGCTTTCAACATTGGTGGCTCCACCCTTCAGGGGACTGGTGCCTAATTTTTGTTCTCCCTCAGTTTATGATCTCAGATGTTCATCTTAAAGCACCTCCTGAAGGGCTCCAAGAGGTCAAGTCAAAATTGAAGACAATTGCCCACGATGAATGCCATGTGATGGTACACAGCTGACTGCATGGGCTCCCTTTTTCCAGCCTCTGTGGTGATGCTAACACTGACATCAGGCACTTTATCTTTCCCCAAGGAAACCATGTGCATCGCACCCAGCAAGCCACCTCTACAGCATCATCTTTATTCTTACCCCACCGAGGGCTCTGCCACACTCCTTGCAAAAATATCCCATCCCAAAAGAAGCTGGAGCAATGATTTTGCTAAAAACACCAAAAGAGTAAGTGGATGGCAAGAGGGTTTGACCCAAAAGTTGTCTAGGATTGATCCTTCTGGAGATGGATGAAGAGTTAAAAAATTTCAGTTATTTGGATAAGCTCCATATTACAGGTATTAATAAAGGAAATACACCCAAAACATTTTGCATCGGATTTTTTGCTCTCATTTTTCACCTTTTTGAAAAAATAACTAAGCCCACACTTCTCAGCGAGGGGGAGTCCCTTTGAACCTGTGCATAGATATTCTTTGAAATGCCTTTTGGAACAGGACATTTCATTTCCCCAAACACTTCGGTAATTGGAAAATTCAACAAAGCTTTTCTGCAACACAAGCTGCAGCATATTCTGTTGCAAAAACATTAGTCGAGAAAGTATCAAGCTGCTTGGGATGAATCCTGTGGCAGTACAAGGGTCTTGAGCAAGACAGAAGGAGCAATTCATATCAGCCACGATCATTAAGGAGGGAGCTATTCCTAAATTAAACCCTGGCGATGCACTGATTTGGGCCAATTTAAGGGATGGATGCAGATCAAGGCCATGATATGATTTATCTAATTCCACTATGGAATTTGCTGTTAAAACCAGTCAGACCTCCAAGCTTCTGATCGTTTGATGTCTCCCTGCCATCAGGTACAGGTAGTTTGCCTTTGACTATTTGTGTTTCCATGTTGCACTCTTATTTCAGCATGCCGAAACCAAAGGGCAGTCTTTAACAGCAAGCCAAAAACACACCAAAAAAAAGATAAAAAAGCATCTTTAACAGCAGCAGCTATAACCCTCCGAGCTGGAGCATGAACCAGGAGCTCTATACACTTGCTATAAGAGCTTCAACTCAAACTTACTAAAGGTTTCAAAGAACTTCAAAATTAAACACTATCTTCAGCAAACCTGTGATGAAGCCGAATATGATTAATCCCACTTGATTGGGGGCTCTGGAAGAAAATTACTTTGCTGGTTACCATAGATTTTGATACAGAAGCAAATTCAGGCTTCTTTCTTTAGAAGAAAGAACAACAACAAAAAAAACCCCACCCACCCAGCCATATTGCACCTTAAGCTCAAATAGTCATCAGGAGCAACAATTAAAATTCCTGCAGCCAGAGTCAAGCTCCACTTGCAGGCCAAGGTTCTCAGCCCACAGGGGTATTGATTGTGAGAATCAATTTTACATATAAATTAAAGGCATAATCATTAAAACATGTAAGACTTGGTTATAAGGACAGAACCACTGTTCCGTGCAAAGAGACTGTGTAAGGCTGAGGTTCAGGGATTGGGCTGAGATTTAAGGTGGGGAGAGATTCCCAACGCCCACCAGCTCCCAGTAGGGCTCAGCAGACCAATTCCAATCAATGCCTTGATGAAACCAGCCAGGAGCTCTGTAGCAAAGCACCGGCATCTTAAAGGACTTAGAAAATAGGAAGCGTTGAAAACTGGACTCTCTCCAAGTACAGGTTTCAATGATCACAGCCTTGATTTCAAAATGTAAGTCAACACTCTAGGCTGAAACCGTTGTACATGTGGAAGCTTTTTCTGTAATGAAAAGAGACATCTTCACAGCACTTCCCACCTCCTTCCATGGTGCTCCAGTGGTGGGAATCCCCATCAGGTCCTACAGGTCCTCCACTCACAGACCCACACACCCTTCGCTCCAGGAAGCCTTTAAACCTCTCCCTAGAGAATGAAAACAAAATAGAAGGGAGAATGGGAAAGAGAGAAGTGCCAGGCACTACTTCATCCTGCTGATCTTGCACACTTCATCACTCCGATACACGCTTCTGCATAGCAGCTGCCATAGGCAGGTCCCCAAGGTCCATCCTCACCTTGACCAGGCTGGAGGGTTTAGAGGTTTAACATTTCTGGGAGGTGGGAAAAGCAATGGCATCCCGAGGTATCTGGAGGATCCCATCTCCGTTTTGCTCCTCTTGGAATGATGACTTTGGGCCAGAAATAGGGGTGGTCCAGCATTTCCTGACCATGTCATTATACCAAATAACAACAGTTCATCAAGCACAAATCCCTCATAGAAACATTTATGGCAAAGGTGACAGTTCTGAGGTTCACTTGTGGCAGCCTGGAAGGTAAGGTCCTCCCCAGGGCCAGCACCCACAAAGCTTGTCACCCACCACAAGCATCCTCGCGTGCACTGACTGCCCCAGTGTGGCAGATACCTGTGGCCAAGCAGCCCTGCTGTCACCACAGCTGGATGGATTGCCAAATTAAAATAAAAAGGTCACAGCTTCCATATTTTTAAATAAAACCTTTCCAGCAGACAGCGAAATGAAGATAGCTACCTTATTAAAAATTAAATAGAAACAGCAAATTATCTCCAAGTCGTTTTATAAACATGCATTAAACACTCCAAAAAACAGTATATTAATAAAACCAGCAGTCTGCACAGTAAGTGAAAATAACATTAACAGAAAAGTAAATAAGACTTTCCCCAATTTATGTAGCAACAAGAAACTGATGAAATGATGGGCAAATGAGATAAGAAGTAAGACTTCAGGTTATTAGATCTATAGGGTTGGTTATTTTTCAGGGTGTCCTAGTCAGGCTGGAGAAACAGGTCAGAAGGAACCTCGTGATGTTCAATGAGGGGAAACACCAGGTCTTGCCCCTGGGGTGGGGCAGCCCCATGCACCAGTACATGGTGGGACTGACCAGCTGGAAAGGAGATCTGCAGAGAAAGACCTAGGGGGCTGGCGGACACCAGGGTAAAGGTGAGCATCTTCCCTGCACAGCACTGGAAAGGCACACCTGGAGTGCTGGGTCCAGTCTGGGCTCCCCAGTGTGAGAGAAGTAGGGACATATTGGACCTACTCCAGACATAGCTGAGCACTGGAGCAGGTCACCCAGGAAGTTTGTGGAGTCTCCATCCTTGGAGATACTCAAAATTCAACTGGACAGTGCTGGCAGCTGGCTGTAGCTGATCCTCCTTGAGCAGAGGTGGGACTGGACAACCCCAAGAGGTGCCTCCAACCTCAGCCATTCCATCACTCAGATTCCCTTCGGCCACGCTCAAAGGCTTTGGCTCCAGCAGGAAGGATGGAGAGCTGTCTTTTCGCTTGATGATCCATTTCAAGCTTTCCAGATTCAATTGTGGACTTCACTGGGATGAAGATAAAAATCTTCCAAGGACTTTGCACAAGGCTGGAGAAGCCGTATTTTTTGTTGTTATTGTCAGACTGTCAGAATGCCTTGTTCTGGCCAGGTCTAGAAACACACAGAGCTGCCATGAAGGGGACTCAGATATGGTGGATGCCTGTGGAAGCGGTGGGGAAGCCTCTGGAATACCCGTTATCCCTATCTACCCAGATAAGGGAATTACCTCCAGATCTCTAGAAGAAGAAATGCTACACAGGGACCAGGTTCACATAATCCAGCTCAAGCTGTTAACTGGAGCTATCTTCTCATACCACCGAGAAAATCAACTCTAAATCAACTTTCCAGTGGCACTACAGTCACAATCCCTTCCTCGTTTCCCAGTGCAGACTCCTGCAGTATAATAAGTGACAATTTCTGAGGCGGATATTAAAGCAGCCTTTCTCAGAAGCTTGCCAGCAGAAGCCAAGGCAGGTTTCTCGTGTCAAATAATTTTTCCTAACAGAAGGTAATTATTAGCTAATTTTTACCTTAACGCTGGAGTGGCAAGGTCTCTGACAGAGAAAAACTAAAAAAAAAAAACCCAACAAAAAACCAAAGAATTAACCAGCTGAGTAAAAGGCAGTCATCATCATCAGGGTTTGCAGAAAGGGCTGGAGCCAACGGGAACCAGCAGAGATATTTGATAGCTTACATAAAATATATACGTACATAAGATATGGAAATAAAAGCCAATGTGTATATATAAATATTACAGAGCTCAGATGCATTTTCCCCAAAGCAAAAGCAGCACAGTTGCTCTCGCTGTGTGGTGTGCACACACCAGCCTGCCCTTCGCATCAGCTTTGGGGATCACGGGCCCCATGGAAACAACCCTGCCCCAGCAGCATCCCCCCCACACACACCACCTGGCTCTGTCCAGCAGAAAAATCAAATTAAGAAAAAAAAATAATCCACCATTATTCCCCCAAGTTTTCTGCCTGCTTCAGCAGGTGATTGGATAAAAGTTTCTGGTCACGCGGGCATCCGTGTTGCTGATCGGTGAGCATGCTGCAGGCGCCTGATCAGAGTGTGCCGATGAGAGTGTGTGGATTTCGTGGTTCCCAGGACTTGCTCTGCACCTGGCTTCTTGTTTGTGCATAGCTTGTTTTCTTTCTCCCACTGCTTGTTCCCAGGACAATTTAAAGTTGCTCTGCAGCTTCAACTAACAGGCCTGGGTTGTCCAACATGGACAATGGTAACATATGTCCTCGGTCCTTTAAAAAATCCCTCTACATATCCCCCTTTTTCTTTTTGGACAACTCATGTCTGTTTCACAATAGATGTTAAACCTTTCTTCAAACAAGAAAATGAACAGCTAAAAACTAAAAACATCACAACGATGATTACAACAAAGCGTATTCCTTCCATCAACAACGTCTTTAACCGACCTGTTATCCCCAGTCCTCTCAACCATTCATCGAAGGGATCATCATCAGCAAGAATATGCTTCATGTTTCCCTGCAGTTGTGACAACTTCTTGTGCATCGATATGGAATGAATGGGAAGGTTCATACAACACATCCCTTCAAAATCCTCACAACCGTGTCCATGTGCTAATAACAAAAAATCTATTGCAGCCCTATTTTGTAACGTAGCATAGCTAACACTATCTACATCAAGCAATAACGAACTTAAAATCTGTGACATAATATTAATTTTTTTCTCTCCCCAGCACGCTATCCTTCATATATTCTTAGCATTTAATGCTGCCATTGCCCCTGGCATAAATATGGAGGCTAGGACATTTGCTGTTATGGAATGTAGATCGACTCAGTCACTACATGTTTCAAAGGTGCGCAGTGCCCTCCGTGACCTATGAGATTGTTGAGCTATTTTCAATAAGTCTTTCATACGTGGAGCAAAGTCAGACGCCCTAAATAACATGGTCCACTGACAGGATACAAAGGAATCCCTGGCCACGCTCTGTCCCCACATATCAAAAAGACTCCTGGTGGCAACTGATAACCCCCTGATACATCTACATGAAAACCCCCAGTTTTCAATTCACCCAAATAGGTGAACTGGTTAGATTTTGAAACCCTGTATAAAACCCCCGTTCACCTTGACGTGTCAGCCATAACTGCCACAGGTCACCAAACCAAATTACTCCAGTGCCATTCATGGGTTGAAGTGGTGATGACATGTGGGTACAGTCTGCCATACCAGTTGCAGTTGCATTAACATATTCAACAGGTACAACGCTACCCAATAGGTCTAACTCCTGCAAAGGTAAATGATGTGGCTGATTTAAATTCTCAATAACCGTCTTCTGCCACGCTGCATTACACATAGAAGGCCAAATATATTGCCCATTTGGACTCATGCATGTACCATTCTGATTGGAAGTCAGATCCACTGTTTTAACATTCCAAAAACCATGAAAATTTGTTTCATTCTCTTGCAGGGGAATACCAATTAAACAAGTTCTAAAGGGGTTGCCTGCCCATTGCAGACTTAAACAAAAGTCTGTTACTCCCGTGATATTTGCCCATGTCACCCATATGTTTGTCCTAGGCAAGATGTCAAAAATATTTTGGCCAATGGGTAAACAATTCATCAAGACCGTAAACCAAGTCCACCACTCAAACATGTTTACTTCTGCAATTTCCACTTTTTTTTTGTTTGGTTGGGTTTTTTTACAGCCAAATAGTTCTGAACAATTTTTTTTTAGTCTCTCCCCAATCTTGCCCTAAAACAGACCAAATCTCAAATACAAAAATGGGTTTACTACATTCCACACCGCAAATCTGGGTCTTCACAGATTCTGATGTTGTATACTGTCTCCAATCAGCATGGTATTACACTAGTCATATGATTTCTCTTGCTTCATGCCCGGTTACTAATCGAACACATATACTCTTTACACCATTTATATTTAAGCTTTGGCTTACAGAACCGTTTTACCCCACATAGCATACATTGGCATAATACCCGAGGGTTACATCCCTTACAACATAGACAGTTTATTCCGTCTGCTCGCTCCGAATCTTCTCTTCCGTCTTCTGATCTTGACATACAGGTCGCACAAACTTGCTAGGGACCCATATAGGTCCTTTATCTGTAGAGATACAAAAATAACCTCTACCGATAAATAACACCTTATTAGGTCCTTCCCATACGCCTGAAGCCATATTTTTATACAAAACATTCAAACCAGGAACTGTAGTTGTTTGGTTCCCTCGCGCTGTTTGGTGATGTATAACAACAGGTGGTCCCTCTCTACCCTCCCTAAGGGAGAGATAGTTTAAGGTAAACAACACCTTAGTCAACCATTTAGTTACATCTATGTCCTGCGATACTTTCTGTCTCTGAAGATAATCCTTCAGGGTACGGTTTGCCCTTTCAACAACTGCTTGCCCCGTTGGGGAGTGAGGAATCCCTTTAATGTGTTTAATTCCCCAAGTTGTCATAAACCTAGCGACTCGTTGACTACTATACGCTGGAGCATTGTCTGTCTTAATTTCTACAGGTACTCCCACGACAGAAAACAAGACATTAAGCGTCTCTCCACATGTAATGCCTTTTTACCGTTTTGTGCAGTGGCCCATATAAAATGAGAATAGGTGTCAGTTGTGACATGCACATACTTAAGCTTCCCAAAGTCAGGTACATGTGTTACATCCATTTGCCAAACCGGAAGTGCCCTCAGACCTTTTGGGTTAGTGCCCACCCCTAAACCAGGTCCTTGATGACTACATTGAGGACAGGAGTGAACAATGCCCTTTGCATCTGCTATAGGTATTTCATACTGTCGATGTAAAGACTTTGCCTTTTGATGAAACATCTCGTGGCTGTTACGAGCTTCTTCAAACTTATTTGTTGGAGGAGTTATTGCCAGACAGCTGACTGCTTCATCAGCTCTAGCATTACCTTTGCCCAACCCAATGGTCCACTGATGACTTCTAATATGCATAATACAAAATTCATGTTTTCTCTGTCGAAGAGTACTACGCAGTTGTAGAAACATTTCACCAAGATGTTGGTTCTTTGTCTCTCTCAACAAGGCATCTTCAATGCGCTGTACTACACCACCTATATAAAATGAGTCTGATACTATGTTTACAGGTGTATTGTTCCAGCTTCCCAATGCCCAACACACTGCTTTCAGTTCTAAGGTTTGAAGGTTGTCCCGTGGTTCACCGGTGATCACGTGTTTCTGCCACTGATTATCGGATTGCCAAACACACGCAGCCTTCTTCATCTTTCATCCTGCATCTGTAAACACCGTTGGCCCTTCAACTGGTCTTTTTGAGCATAACGGTCTCTCAATCCACTGGTAATGTTCTAACATCTTCCAGAGAGGTCCTTTTGGCCGGTTGTTGTGTACAACACCTGTATAGCCCATCAAGGCTTCCTGTATGGCTGTTGAATGTCTCAGAAGCCATTCATAATCATCACCACGGACTGGAATATTGATATCTGCCGGTTCAATCCCATCAATTTCAACAATTCTGTCTCTTCCCTTTCTCACCAAGGCCGCTACTACTTCAGGATGACTTAAAATACAATGTCTGGGTGTCAATGGCAAAAACAACCACTCTAAAACGATCGCCATATTTTCCCCCTTTTTCTTTTGCCATTGCAAAATAAGGGCAAAAGGTCAAGTGGCAACATTACAAACCAAAAAAGATAACGGATGATTCGCCATTCGGCAACCACACCAGCCAGTCTGAATCTTGCGGGACACAACTTCTAGGGCAGCCCGCTGTTCTGGTGAACAAGTTCGAGGACTGTTGGCTTCGGTGTCATACTACCAGGATCGGAACAGTTGCAAATCATCATTAGTGAGGCGCTTTGCGTGTCATCAGGGTGTAAGGGAATCGTGAAAAAACAGTCTTTCAAGTCTATCACAACAATTTTGCCAAATACAATAATGCGGGCTCAGGGATCTTACTCTTTTTTTTCATGCGCAGCGGAACTAAGGTCTCCACTTCTGTCTCTTTAACGCCCTCCCCTCTCCCAAGGAGGATGCCAGTTAACAGTTTAATTGCCGCATCTAATTCCATCACGGTCTTCTCAGAGCTCCCCCCTCTCACAGAAAGGATATCAGTGGGGAAACCCCACCGCACTCGTCGCAGTCTTCTGTAGTGCCACCACCCCCCCCCCCCCCGAGAGGAAATCAGGAAGGAGCCCGCCACACTTGTTGCGGTCTTCCTTAGTGCCCCCCCCCCCCCCCCCCCCCCCCCCCAGGAATTTAGCAGGGAGCCCTGCTGCGATTTACTCTACGAGGTATTACCTCCGGCAGGGGTGCGATCGGCAGCTCTGCACCGAACTCTAGGCTCCGCTTTTTGCCTTCCAGGTTCCGCCCGCCTCTGACCTCCAGCTCCCTAATCGGACAACTTCCCTTTGGGTCCGATGCACGGATTTAAGCGAACAGCATTTAAGCCAAACCGCATTTCAGCGAACAAATGGGTCCCTGTTCAGGCACCAGACGAAGAGGGTTCCCCGTGGAGAGTCGGCCAAGTCACGACAATCACATCAATATGGCTACATGCCGTGCTCACTTTATTAAACAAACAGGTCATATTTATAACTTAAACCGACCGCTCACCTAACTTTACACACAGGTGATTGGATAAAAGTCTCTGGCCACACGGGCGTCCGTGCTGCTGACTGGTGAGCATGCTGCAGGCGCCTGATCAGAGTGTGCCGATGAGAGTGTGTGGATTTTGCAGTTCCCAGGACTTGCTCTGCACCTGGCTTCTTGTTTGTGCATAGCTTGTTTTCTTTCTCCCACTGCTTGTTCCCAGGACAATTTAAAACTGCTCTGCAGCTTCAACTAACAGGCCTGGGTTGTCCAACCCGGACAATGGTAACATATGTCCTCAGTCCTTTAAAAATCCCTCTACACACCGGTAAATAACAGTGCTGATGGAGAAGCACAACCAGGAGGGGACAAGGCATCAATCACATTGGTGAAGAGCCCCATGTCCCCAGGAGCTCCCTACCCCTTCCCAAAGGGTCTGCTGCCCTCCCTACCCATTCTTTGCTTTGGCATGAAGATGCAATTATTTATTCCCCATGCCCTGTTCCAGCAGGGACCATACAAGCTACAGGATGGAATATCCTATAAAAAGGAAACAATCCAATTCCACAAATTGGCCTGGACCAAAGGCTTGCAGGCAAATAGCTCTGCAAACAGGTGCTCCCGAGCCTGAACATTAATTGCTCCTCTGCAACACAAAGTTTCTGCTTTGCAACAGCAAACAGTTATATACACAAAGAGAAAAAAAAATAATCTGTTTTCAGTCCAGTAAATAAGTTTCTTTTGCTTTTCTTTAAGGAAATTTATCTTCATCACAAGTGTATCCCACCCCACTTCCAGAAAGGAGCATGCCTGCAGGGATGGCTGAGCATGAAAATCCACAGGGGATGCAACAAGGATGAACAAGCAACTTGAAAAAAAAAAAAAGTCCACCTTATCCCTGTCTCAAAGGGAGAGTAACCTGAAACACAGAACAAACACGAAGCACGCATTAATGAGCACGAAATAGCATCAAGTGGCAGTGCTGCTGGACATCAGCACACCCAGGGAGAGAAATCACCCTCACCAGCTTCGGCTCCATCCCATGGCCTCTCCCCGGCATCCCTTAAGACGTCTAGGAAGGCAACGAGCCACCCCGAGCTCTGATCCATATGCCCCACTACTACATTACAGCCATTTCCCCCACTTCAAGCCGTTCCCATCCATTCATGATATCACACGGCAGCAGGATGCACGCACCGCATCACGCACACAGTTTGCGGGCATAGTCTCCTCTAAATCTCTTTAGCTCTGTTTCATCCAGGCAGCTTTTTAAAAAAATAAATAAATCTCAGCAGATTATATCAAAGGCTTCATCAGATTCCTGTTGTCCTGGGTGCACGACATAATCCAAATGGTTTCAAAAGAAAACTGCTACCTGCTGATAGCCGGAGTGGCTGCCAGTTACCAGATGTCTGGCTTTTGTTGTAACTGGTATAATTTTTGCACAAAAAATGAAAATTGTTTTGATCCTGCAGAACAAGATGCAACGTGGATCAATTCATTGCAAAAGGCCCTTTTTTTTTTAAGGATGTCTGCACAAACAGGAATTTTGGTTTAGTGGGATGATTGGCTCTAATTTAAACCTGTATTTATACTGAAAATTTAAATAATGCTCCCTATTTTGCATTTCAAAAAGAACCTCAGTGTTTATGAAATCACTTTTGAGTTGCAATTACAGTTATTTGTCTCCGAGACACACAACATGTAATTGGGTCAACATTGTTAATGAGCTACTAGTGTTAGTTTCAGTGTTTCATCCCCAGCAGGCAGCAAATACAGTATGTTAAGATAGATAATTATGTTAATGTTACAAATATCCACAGACCAAAAAAGTCATTAAAAATATTAAACAAAGAGGTTAAGTGAGACAATTGTGTGGAGCAAATTCTCCGCAGCAGCAGGGAGGGATGGGCACCGCTCAGACACAGAGGGGTTTTCTCCCAGCACCCTTGTGCATGGGGAAACAAATCCTTTGCTCCCTTAATCGTGGGCTGGAGTCACCCTTTTTCACAGAGCGTGGCAGGAGTTTCATGAAAAGCTGATCTTTGCTGCAAGCACCCACACAAAAGCACGTAGAGCGGAAAGAGCTCCTGAGCATCACCTTGCATGCAAAGATGTACAAGCCACACGAGGGCTCTGAGCATTGTCTCGTAAGCAAAGACCCCTTGATGGCAACTGTAATGTTTTAAGAGGCTGGACCCTGTTAGGGACGTTTTCTGAATGTTTAAGAGCTTTCACCTAGGCCCCGTTGTCGATAACAGAACTGTACCATTTTGCTGAGAGCCACTGCAAGGGGTAGAGGTGAACTAACCCCCTCAAAAAGACTTCAAAATTAAGAAAATTAACACATTTGATCTCCAAAGGAGATGCTAATAGCTGGAGCCTAAGTTCCCCTACCATTTTAATTGCTGCAGAATTCAACCCTCCAGGGCAACCTGGGGCTCCCACTGTGTTCAGATACACAGCATCGCCTCCAAGGGATTTACTGGGGGGGGCAAAATACAAAGGAAAGTACCAACTCAATGTCTCTCCTATTAGGTCAGTCATTAGTAAAAACACCTGAAGCTCAAGTTTTGCCCTGCTCAACACTCGGCTGCAAGGGGAATCAGTGCTGCGAGCACACAGATATGTGCTGCTGCTACCCAGTGAATCCCCAAGTCATTCCCAACACCCACCGTTCGCCAGCCTCCTCCGAGGGGCTGCACCTGCTGGGTAGCCACTTCACTCGCAAGACCTCCTCATTAAACAAGAGATTCAGTCCTAGATTAAGACACCACAAGGCAGGGACCACCTCTGAGCTGCTGTTTTGCAAACTGCCTGCTAGGGTCCTCCTTTAGTCCCCCCTTCAGTCCTGGAAATGCTTCCTCTCCCTTCCCAGGGCAGCAGATCCCAGATTTAAGTGTAGCCTTTCCTTTTGTTTTTCAATCAGTTCCCTGGATCTCACATAGCATCTCCAGCTTCTGACAGCCACATTACTAGTACCTTCCAAAAAAGGCATTTCCTTACAAAAGGAAAGCATTTCATTCCAAAATAAAAGTCAGAAGAGATGCAAAACCCAGGGCAGGAGGATGGCATGGAAGAACTGCCCGAGAAGGTGAAGAACAGCTTTGAACTCCTGAATCTCCCGTGCTATAGTGGAAACTACATCCCTGAAATAAGGAAAATTCAGTGTACAGGACTTGCAAACTGAGGTTTTGGAAGAAATGGATAATCCCCACCATGGAGTACCAAAATAGTTGTCTCAGCCCTGTAGCAACACCAGCCTCTGCTCCAGAGTGACACCATTGGGCTTCAAGTCCAATTGGACCTGGCATTTAAGTACAGAGCAAAGCATGATCTGGATGCCCACAGATCTAACCTCTCACCAGAGCACAGAAAGAACAATTAAAATCATGGAAATATCTGAAAAAGAGGAGAAAACATCTTTCTCCCCCAAAAAAAGATGATCATGCCAGTCTAGCCCAATCCTGTTCTTTGCTAGAATAAGTTATTTCCAAGAAAAAAAAAGCAACGTGGCTGATATTACTACTCATGGCTTAAGAAAAAATAAAGCATCTCATCCATAGTTTTGTTGTCTTACTAACAGTTTTCCCTGGAACTAGTGATTAACACAGACTCTGAGAGGGGCTGAACGGGGAGTTTATCACAATGGGCTGTGCTGGAAGAGAGGAAGGAGGCGAAAGCCAAACCTGGAGAAAAATCAACCTGCAACTGCTTTATTTCATGTTTAGTTTAATAAACTTAATGGAAAAAATAGAAGCACAGGGATGCTTCTGTTTTAACGGTTAGTTGGGAAGCATCAACAACATGGAGAAGGTTCAGGTTATAGACTCACAGAACTGGAAAAATAAGGTACAAATTAACAGCATAATGTGCTAAATCATGCACCTAGGATTAACTACAGGAATTCCAGTTGTAACAGAAGAATTGAAATTCTTAACTTGTCCAGTGTATTTTAGGAGCTCCCTTGGTGATCTGCAGTTTTCCTGGACACATCCCAATGGGCAAATTCCTCCAGGAAAGCTGTAGACCACTAGCACGGTCCACCTGTGAAAAGCCTCAACACAATCCTAAGGCATGTCAGACAGGTAAATCCACATGGCATTCCTAACTTGCGGGAAGCATCCCTGCTGTGGTAAGAGACAGTGGTGGGACCCTGGTGGAGGCTCACTGGCTAAGCTGGCCCTCCTGGTGCAGGTGAGGTGGATCCAGGCTGGACCAAGCCCACAAAAGAGCCATCAGAAAAATACAGATGACATTAACCGGTGGATGCTGAAAAAAACTCAGCTTGGTCATCAACAGGGAAAACATATCAGGACATACTTGGCCAACTTCTCTAATTACATTTTGAAGGAAGGTAAACAGATGGGGAAACTGAGCATTTTTGGCTCAGAAATGGTTGGTAAAAGGATGCAAATTTGCTACAAATTCACAAAAGCTTCTGATCATTTAAAAATAAATTTAAGTATCAAGGGACCTGTGTTCTGGTTCAGCCTTCCAGTAAGGTTAGCGGAGAAAAGAAACCTAATTAGCTTTAAGGAATAGCTCAATCAATTTACAAAGCAGCTTGTGCAGCAGTGTTGGCTGGTACAGGAGTGGACACAAACACTATTTTCCAATCCTATGTCTTGCATCCCTACAATCCAATGTAAAAGCATTTCATTTGGGATTGGAAAAGATGTTTGATGCACAGAAAAAAAAGGCAAGAAACCATTTCATAAAGACAATAATCCTACAAACTTGGATTTCTCTCCCTTAAGGGCAGCAACTCTAATGGAAGCCATACAGCAACATACAGACTTACTGGGGCTGCAAGGAGCACACAGGAAAACGAATGCATCCATTGAAAATAGGAGAGAGAAGAGAGCACCCAACCCCTTGCAGAAGGGACAGCCTCAGTGCTGGGTGATGCTCCCCCAGAACACTGCCAGCAGGGCTCAGCCATGCCTGCCCAGCCCTTTATTGCTGGTGGTGAGACTGAGTCCCGGGACAGCATCCTCACTAATGCACCTTTTAGCGGTAGACAGAAAAACCGATGCATATGAGCGGCAGAACAGGAAAATCCCAGGATTATCCCAAAGGAGACACACATAGCACAGAGACAAGTCCCATGATGAACCACAACACACTGCGATTCTATTTAGAACTTGACTTTAGGAAAAAAAAACCACCCAAAACATGTGTGATATAACCCATTCCTCACATGGCTAAATAGTTATTCTACTGAATAATTTAGCTGCTCACCCTTGCCAAATCCCAAGGTACTTCTGGAAAGAAGTCAGAAACCTTTTCCCCCATTAACCTGCAAATACAGCTTTACAGTTCGTAATTAGCTGTAATATGTACAATTACTCAGCAGGAGATTTCAAAAGTAGCCCCCACCACAAACATTTGTTAGGTGGCGAAAGTAGCCAGGTTATCAGATGCTGTAAGTAGTCTTTTTTTTTTTTTTTGACCATACAACATCCCTAGACCAGTGCCCTTCAGCATCCCTGCAGGTACATGGGTGAGGAGGGATGAAATGGGGCATTTAGGACCAAACTGGTCCTTGGTGTCAGTCATCAGTTTTACAGTGACATTTTCAGCCACCAACCCTGCTCTGCAAGATCATCCAGCTCTGCAATTAGTGACGCCTGTGGCACACCTCTCATCTCCACAGCCTCAGAGATGTTCTGAACCGATAAAGTTTCAGCTTCACAAAATCCTTTCCTATTAAATCTAATTTAAATGCATAAGTTAAGATTCCCAAATAGACATATCACAGCAATTTAAAGAGACAGTTAATGCATGTTAAATATAATTAATTCCAGGGGATGAATAGTAATATGTTTTAGGAATCACAGCATAACAGATTGAGATACATAGCCTATTACTGATCTAATAATTAAAAGACAATTACTGCCTATTTAAATCTCAGTAAAATGTGTCAGAAAACAAGGCTTTCACTTCAAAATTAGATATAAAGGTATCCAGCAATTTAAGTGCTATATTTTTTGGTGCAATTCAGAGTCTCATTTTCAGGAACTGCAGATTATTCCCTTTGAGGCACCCAAACTCTGACAAACGAGGGTGGCTCCACTTGACTCCACATCACTGCGAGCTCTTCAAAATTTAGGCTGTGAGAAGAAGTTGGGTTGAAGTATGAGTAAAACTCATATCCCAATATGATATGCCCATCAAGATTTGTTGCAAGATAAAATATCTGAATAAATAATTGCAAGAGTTTGGCTTGAGAAAACTCAAATTTACACGGTAGGGTCTCACTTGACCCAAAGCTCTAGCAATGAGAATCATCCTAAGATTAGTTTGTCTTCTTGGCTGCATATCTGCCCGTGCAGTTTCCTATTTATTTATTGGGTGCGTTTTTATTTACCAACAGCACGTAACATTTCCCTCATCCACTGAAACTCAACCGGATTGAAGTACGACATCTAAAATTAAGGATGTTAAAATGTTTGGAACAGTAAAATATCAGATGGGAGGGCAAAAGATGAATAAAAGCAAGTTGAACACAAGGGACGGTTTGTCAAGTGCTTGCACTAGAGTCAGGTGCTGACCACCCACGGTCAGATTTGGAGCAAGGCTGAACCTTCAGCTGTGCCAGCAAAACAGAGGTGCGAATCCACAGACATCCTTGTTACAAGCAGGGGAGTTCCCAGAAGGAACTGGGAAACAGCCTGTTAAAGCCATTTCTTTGTGGTACTGGGGGTGGTGGGGGGGGGAGGGGGGGGTGGGGCTGTATCTTGAGGCAGAAACCACAGCACCTCAATCACTTTCCTTCACATCTTCAAACAGAGGGTTGTAGGCTGGCTGGTATTTCGGGAGTTGACAAATCTTTTTCCCCTTCTGCAAGTTTTTCTATTGTATAAACAAACAGCTTGTTTTAGCTGGGAGAAAATGTGTTACAAGCAACAGCCTTATTAATTAAAAGTTTTCTTTGCTGGCCAGTGCTCAAGTGGGAGAGGCCAACGAGGAAGCCAAGGGACCGCTAACCAGGGAGCCCTTAGTCAAGATTTGCCACATACAAAGACGAGCAGCTCATGTAACATGGATTGCAACATCTACGAGCTCGTGGCTGAAGACAGCTGGCAGCCGCTCCTGTCTCAAAGTTCACCGGCTGCAAGAGAAGACCCTCACTGGCCAACCCAACCTCACATGGCCCCTCTGTACCCAATGGCACCACATTCACAAGCAATGACCCACTCAAGTCATTTGTCAATTAGAGAAAAACTAGGAGATCGTGGGACCTGGCCACCCTGCTGGTGGGCTGTCCATGTCCATAGAGAAGACCTCTGCCCACTGTGGGGCTGCTCCCACCTCACTTGCCTACACAGCAGTGGAGAAAACCATGGAATTTTTCTGCTTTCCCCCCTTGCCTGCTCCCTGCCAAGGAACAGCCATGAACTGACAGCCTGGAGATTCCCTGGAAGAACCATCCAAGGGGCAGCTCTTACCCCAGAGCCATCACTGCAGCCTCTCCAAATTCCAAGCACTGGTACCACACATCCCAGGTAAAGTTTCACAATCTAAACAGCATTTGGCTTTAAAATAAACAAACAAAAAATACAGCGGGCAATTAGAGACTCCATATCAGGGCAGGTGCCACACCACAGCCCCAAGCCTCCAGCTCTGCCCTGCTTCCCAGCCCTCATCCCTCTCAGCACATGGCTCCTCACAAAAAGGGAAAAAAAAAAAACAAAAAACAAACCTACACACACAAAAAAGCTGTGAAACTGCAATTTGGGATCCTGAAGAGAGGCTTCTTTGCAAATGAGCCATCCTGTTGAGAACATTCACCCCAATTTTGTCAAAAGCTTTCTGCTGTCAATTGAAGGAAGCAGAAATCTGTTTGCTGAAGCTCCATGAGCAGAAAAAGATGTCAGATAAATTATTCATCATGAATTACTCACTTGGATCTTGTTAAGAAATTACTTGTTTTCACAAAGCTTGCATCAGATCAATTCCTTATTTATTTCATTTATTTAGACATCTGAAGCTGGCAAACTGATATGGATACTGAACACGTGGAATGACAAAGGGTTTTAAATAGATTCTACATCTAATCTGTAGGTGACCGCTACTGGAGGCAAATTAGCAAAAAACATTCCCTTCCAGGGCAGCGCAGAGGGTGCGTTTCCAGAAACAGCAACAGTGAGCAACTTTATCATCATTGCAATTACCTGCAAGTGGATTAACAAGTGAATTTGACTTCATTATATTAGCTTGATATTAAATAGGAAAAAGTTTCTATTTAAGAGGCATGCTAATTGGTCAAAATGATAGGAATTGTAAGAGCACAGCATCAGACATAGTGGTGTATGGTTCATAAGGCATGCTTAGGACTACCTGCTACCGAGGGGGCTACAATCCCTGCCCCAGCCTGACATCCTACCCACTGCCTCTTTCGGTCTGATTTGCCTTAGAGGAGGGAATAAACACATCCCCATCCCCCCTCCAGGGCAGGGATCCTGACCATCATGTGATTATTTGGGAAATACATGGCATCCCATTGCCCGCCCCACCATGGGCTTGTCTTCCACGGGGATTTCACACATGATTTGACATAGACTAGATGTTTCCTAAGGAACATGCATGTTAAAATAGTTGCCCTGAAAATTAAGATAGCCAGGTCTGCTTTCAAGCTGGAGCTGCTTTCAGAGATCAGTTACAACACCAGAAATCAAGTATTATTTTTTTTTTAGATTCTCTTGATCTATCGAAATCAGACAATTCTTCCTAAAGCTTTTTTTTTTTTTTTAGAATTATTACAGAGCCATTTTATCCACAGAGCTAGGACTTGAGCATTGTTAAAATAGTCACTTGAGATTCAGAGACTGCTTTTAAGTGGCTGCCCTTGCCAGCAGTAACTCCTCTCCCTGCTCTCACCATCGCGGCTACTCTTGTGAAGAGATTTGCAGCCTGCTGCTCCCGTTCCTTTCAGGCATGTGGGGGAGAGAAATTAGCTGTAATTCACAGCATCTTGGGCTTCTCCTGATGGTAACATCCCCATTATATAAGGAAATCTGATACAAAGATGCTCCAGCCTGCAGCTAAGCCTGCTATAAATATACCTGCTCGATTGAACACTGCAGGCTGGGAAGAGAAGGACCTCGTGAGGTTCAAAGGCAAGTAAAGGTCCCACCCAGGGAAGGAACAGCCCCCTGCACCAGCACAAGCCATGGCTGACCTGCTGGGAGAAGGGCCTGGGGATGCTGGGGGACAGCAGGTTGCCCATGGGCCAGCAGCATGCCCTCGTGGCCAAGGGGACCCTGGAGTGCAGGAGGAGGAGCATGGCCAGCAGGCGGAGGGAGGGGATCCTGCCCCTCTGCTCTGCCTGGGGAGGTACACGTGGGGTGCTGTGTCCAGTGCTGAGCTCCCCAGTTCCAGTGAGACTGGAAGCTACTGGAGAGGGGCCAGCAGACTCAACCGAGATGAAGGGAGCATCTCCCTGATGAGGACAGGCTGAGAGCTGGGCTGGTTTAGCCTGCAGAGGAGAGGACAGAGGGGATCTCATCAATGTCTACAGAGATCTTCAGGGTGAGTGCCAGGAGGATAGGCCCAGACTCTTCCAGTGGTGCCCAACAACAGGACAAGGGGCAACGGGCACAAACTGCAACACAGGAAGGTCCATCTGAACGTGAGGAAGAACTTCTTCACCTTAAGGGTGGCAGACCCTTGGGACAGGCTGCCCAGAGGGGCTGCGGGGTCTCCTTCTCTGGAGACATTCAAACCCACCCAGACATGACTCTGTGCGACCTGCTCTAGGAGAACCTGCTTCAGCCAGGGGTTGGACTAGATTGTCTCCAGAGGGTCCTTCCAACCTTGGCCATTCTGCCTGAGGTCTCAGTTGCACAGTGGCTGGGGCTGGTCTGCTGGGAACCAGTTCTATTCCTAAGTGCCACAGAAAGTTGGCTCTGGAGGGGATGACAGCTACTCCTCTGCAAGCAACTAGGTCCTCCACGCACCTCCCCTACATGCAAGGTTATAGCATGCAGAAACGCTTAAGGTATCCTACTTCTATAGTCTGAAATTTCTCCTTGCTCTTCTCTCATAAGCCTGGTGCCACTTGGAAGAGCATGGCATGCTGATGAGGTTGGTTACAGTAAAGCTCATTCAGGCTTCCAGCTCCTCCAGGGAAACTTTGTGGTGCTGTAGATAAGTCTCCTAGAGCCCTTTAGCCTGCCAAGCAGGAGGACAGCGGGCACCCAGGATTAGTAGCCATGGTGCCATCCCAAATTAGCTGCACACAGTCACCTTGGCTCAGGCTAAAAGGTCTTTCAGGGCTCACCAAGGCACATTTTGGGGCAGCCCAGGCCACACTGCCCTCACACAGGTCTGCCTGTGCACAAGCCTGCTAGCCCATTGCTGAAAGGTGCCACTGCCTATTTACACCTCAACTCCCTTCTGCTTTGGCAGCTAACGAGAAAGCCACTCCAGACTTCGAGACCGCTTTTTGTAATGACTGAAGATGTCCAAGTCCCCTGCTCCTTTCTGCCCAGCCACATCAACCTTCGCAAGTGGGACCCCAGAAAGCTCAGCTGCTTGTAAAGCATCCTCTGCTCCCTGGCATCTCCAGGCCACCTCCGAGACAACACTGTTCCCCGGCTCTGCCCCCCCTGCAACCTAGGGAGGAGAACACAAGGAAATAGATGCCTGGTTGCTTGGGTTTGCATCCGAGCCCATGGGCAGCCCTGTCTCCTGTGCAGCCAGATGCCACCTCTGGTTCCATACCCAGCGCTGCCCACCATGCTCTGACACTGCACAGCAGAGCTGCTCTGCCTCCTGCAGTAATTAACTACTCATCAGGCCAGCAAGCAGCATCCCAGCTCCACAGGCAGGGCTACCAGCTGGGATGTGGGAGAGTTGGGTTCAGTGCCACAGCAATTCATATTTAATGAGTTGGGTGAGGTAGAAAGGTTTCACCAGGAGAGAGAAAGGACCACATCCAGGCATCCCTCCCACCCTGGATTTGCATTTGGAAGAACTCACTCCTGAATCACAACAGGCACAAAGTGGGGTGCACAGCCAGGCATCCCACTTTACCCCCTGACAAGCACCAAGCCCAGCACCAGGACAGGATTTAGTTAATCCTGACTGAGCAGCAATCCCACTGGGAGCATGCACGGGAACAAGGTGCACATGTGGGAGATGCTGGAGTTCAGCAAGATATCATTTAAATTGGACACAGAGGGGGGGAACCTCACCATTTCTGTGCCCTATGAATGCAAGAAGCCTGAAAGAAAAAGGCTTCAGTCTGGTCCAGGTTGGGTTCAGCCACACCATGCTCACCCACAGCAGGTCCTGGGTGGCTGAGCAAACAGCAGCAGCAGAAACATGGGTGTTTCTGGCACTTCCAGGCTGAATACTGGGCTCAGGTGTCTAAAAAAAAAAAAATCATGTTTATGGATGCTTAGTAGCTCTAGTCCTAATATTGTCTCAGCTCTTTGCCAGTCCTAAAGATCTCCACATTTTTCAGATGTTTACCTCAAGCCCCCAAGCAGATCTCTCTGCCACTTTAATTGCTGGGAAGCTTATTAGTTATTAGTCCTTCCTGCCCAAGTGACAGAGTGCCTTTCCCCAGCACTACAGCTGTAGCTCAAGAAGCGTTTGGGGATATTCTGAAAAGACTCACATGAATATTAAACATTGTAACCAAGTGCGGTGAAGTTCCTCCAGATTCCCAGAGAAATAACCAAGGGCTGATTTCTACCCAATAACATTTAAAAGCAGTTTTCTCACGGATCTTACCGATGAAACCCAGCCAAAATAATACTTGAATGGCTGCACAACATTGGTTGCTTCTCATCCTAATCTCTCAACATACCCATAGAGTTTGCTTTTCCTTGTTCCTTTAATACCAGGAGATTAAGGATGCTGCTCGTACAGTTGTTGGACCCACACCAGACCATACCCTTGCATTGGTAAAGCCTCCCAGCCCCGCAGCACATCCAGGAGCCTTGGCCCATCTTCGAGCCCAGTTTGGGCTCGTGAGGAGGGTTCTTTGGCCACAAACACACTCCCAGCAGCTCCAGCTCTCCACAGTTCACAGAGCAGAGCATATTTTCCACAGTCTCTGGCTGATACGGTGGACATTAATTGAATAAGCATTAATTCTCCTCCGAGGACCATCTGCTGAGGACCAGCTAGCAAGCTCCTCTCAGAAACCAGGCCAACAGCACCATCTAGCAGAGCAGCCCAAAAAGTGCTGGAGGGACTCACTGCCCATGAAGAAAAGAGGTACCAGGCCTGGGTGACAGCAAGATAAGGACTTTTGGGCCCAGCCTAGTTATGGCCTCCCACGCCAACATCCCATTTGCATCTTCGGACACCTGACTCAACAGCCCCAAGATCTGCTGTTTCTTCTTGACTTCTTCCAAACTCCTTACGGGGCTTTGATGCTGGACCATAATTTTTCAGCATCACCCCAGGAGGGGGAAACAGCCTCTGCCTTGTACATTTTATGTCACACCTGCAATGTCATTACATCACACAGCAGTCATCACTGCAGAACCACGGTAAGCCCTTGCCTGTGGCATCGCTTTGGTTTCAAAATAACCCCCAAGCTTCCCACAGGTGGTATGTTCTTTAGAAAATAAACCCAGTCTGGGGTCTCAGATCAGTGAAGTCATGGGCAAGGGGTAGAAACAGGCCAGGGGGCTGCAGGGCAGCTAGAAGGAAGAAGCAAAACCTTCTCACCGGTATGTTCTCTGCATGGCAGGGTGCAAAGGGTGGTTGCAGCTGGGCTGGAATTTCTGAGGGAAACCTTTGGAGGAAAAACAAACACACACAAAAAACCACACAACCTTTTCTTAACTTTCTCTCCCCCCATTTTGCTCAGAAGAGAACTCCCTGCCCTTCCTTCTCACCATCACAGAAGACCCCAATCTAACATTTATTACAGAATTACCAGGAGCACATGGATTCTAATTGCCTTTAGACATTTTACTCTTCTGTAAAGTAGCTTGAAGCTGGCTTCCTCACCCCACCCAGCTCTGCAGCATTCCCCAACATTAGGAACTGGAAGAACAGCCCTGCTGATGGGTAACCTGCACCATAATCTGCAGGCTGCTAGGTCATACAACCAAAAGTAGCTTTTCCCTCTCTCCTTGACAGAACAACACATCCCCCCAAAGATGGGAGAGGGGGATATCAGTGTTATCCTAATTTATCAAGAGGAAAGCACTTCAAGCAGAAAGTTTCTTCTTTGGTCCAGTCTGTTTGCCTGGTTTGTGCTCCTGGACAACTACAAACTTTAATGTTCATTTTCCTGTAGTATCTCCTTGAATGGAAAAATCAATTCCAACACCTAAAGCTCTCGCACAGGGCAAATTGTGGGAAATTGCATCTCAGCATTGTAATGAATGGAAATTTATACTTGCCAATCTGTTTTGACTGTTTGGGTTTTACTCCCCATGCAGGGAAAAATGACGACATTCTCACATCAGGCAAACATCACATTCTCTTCAGTTCCTTGTAATTCCTTTTGTGATATTGCCCATACTCATAAGATGAAATCTTTGTTGATTTTATGCTGAAAGAAACTGGTAATCACTTTGACTTCCACATTTTATAGAGCTGGGCAATTCCTCTGCTGCTGCAGTCTGGGATGCAGTTACAGATTTTAAAAAAAATTATTAAACTCTGGTTTTGATCAAATCGCACCACAACGCTAGAAGGACATTCCCTGTGTTAATTACCCTCACAACATGATATGCACCACCTCTGCCTAGTCTGAAATGACTGGCTTCAAGCTCTGCCTTCAGTGGTACTTCCAATTTTTATGCTGCATTCTCCCCATTAGAAGTTATGCCCTTCTGGGAAGATTATTACCCAGTTCATCCACCTTTTTTCTCTTGGGGAAAACCAAACAGACTTTTTTTCTAATGGAGCACAAACCCCTTTCCCAGGGCTCTTTCGTCCCTTCCTGGCATCTGTGGGAGATACAGACACAAGAGGAGGATGCGGTGGTACTCTAACAGCCTTGGCTGATCTCCGAGTCCCATGACCTGTTCAAATCTTGTTCTCATAGCAGCACCTGCTCAGATCAACAAGCCTAGTAAAAAAGTTACTTTCCATCTACCAAAGCATCCTGAGATTCATGATTCGTAATGGTAAGTTATGTTCTAAAGAGGCAATTTGAACACCACTCAGTATCTCAGAGAAATACATTTTTTTAAAAAAAATTAAACCTTTCATCCCAAATAAAACTTCTCAGAAGCCTTCAAACGGTAATGTATTGTCCTGGTTTCCTAGAGTGAGACAAATACGATTTGTTCCAAGTCACCTCAACACAAAATTGCATTTCCCTAACCTTAAATGCCTTGACTCCAGGAGCCATAGCTGCAGCTCCTCATCCGAACAGGCTCAACAGCCAAGCGCTCCCGTTAGGTACCACAGGCATGGGATGCTCAGAAAGCCACAAAACCTGCCCTTTTGATGCTTTACGGAGGTTGTAATCTCAGTCTCATTTTCCTCTTCCAAACTATGCATCCCACAATTAATATATCCCACACTTTACGGAAAGCCTAGTTGGTCTGCCTGCCCTCACGCGAGTCATATGGTTTTATTACATTCTAAGTAATGCAGCCCCATCAAGAAAGCCCCGTTTTCTGAGAAAAACCAAAGGCAGAACCATCACCTTCATTTTGCAAGCGCCACATGCCACAGAAGCACATGATGGGAGTCAAGTCCCAACAGGGCTTTTCAGCAAAACAGCTGAAAAGTGCATCAAAAAGCAGACACAAAATTCAATGTATATGTTTTCATTAACATAATTAAGATTTTTAAGTAGGATAAGCAACCTATAGAAAGTCCAAACTTGGAAGTAAAATCCCCCCAGTAAAGGGGGCCAGCACCCACCACGCAGCAATAGCTTTGACCACCTGAATGCAGGTGGCTCCACAGCCTGCCAGGAGGGACTGCAGCACTGGAGTGGTTTCATCAGCTTGGTGATCCCTGCTCATCCTGGCTCCAAATCGGGGAGAAGGACTAGCAGGGTGCTCTGGGCACCCACAGCTCAACCCCAGGCAGTTCAAGAAGGTCTCCTCATGAGGGACATTCCTGGCCCCATCAGCCATCCCAGTTTATGGGCCAGATTCTCCCACATATCAGCAGAAAAAGAACCTGTGCAGGCAACTGAGCCATCCCTTCCTTCTCCACACCCTTTTCCATGTCTTACATCAGCACGGTACCACCACACCAAAGCCACAGGTCTGTGGCAGCTGGGCTGGTGTTTGTTCATCTCTTTGCATTTTCCTCTAGTCATTTGGAGGAAAAAAGGTTTCATCCGAGGCTGGTTTTACTGAAGATTGAAACTCACAATTTGTGGAGGAGCTTTTCCCATGACAGGAGTCCCACCTTTCAGGGAAATGAGATAATTTCCAATAATCAGCCTGGGACAAAAATCAGGATAAGATTATTTCAACAAAATCTAATTGAGTCTTAATTACTTGAAATGTCAAGTCTATAAAATCTCTGTCTCAGGGCTCAAAAAGCAGCTCACTACAAGATGTCAAGTCAGACGTGCCTTTCCCACACAGCCCATTACAAACCATACCTGTCCCACAGCCCTGTCACGATACGGAGCCTTCCTTCTGTTCAAGACCACCACACTAAGAAACACCGCTATTTGAGCCAGGTTACAGTTGGGTTTTTTAAACAGGGTCACCTAGCTCTGTGGCCATTCCAAAAATACACATTTTTCCACCAATGGTTAATAACGTGAACTCGTAGTTTAAGGCAAGGGAAAGAAAGAAAATACACCTATCCCTACGCAGCTACTGCATGTATAGCAGTGTACACCAGTATACACCGCTTACAGAACCGGTCCCTAAATTGGAGATTGCCCATGGTCAGAGAGTAGAAGGGCTCATGCTCCAGCACAGAAGATCTCAGTTAAGGAAAGGACAACCAAACCCATGCACACCCCAGTACAGGGCTCAACACAGCAGACGAGACAAGAGTGATGGACATAAGCTCTGTGATTCTCACCCCCCTTCTCAGGACAAATTGCACATCTTCCTTCCCAGCTGCCACCTTTCCCGGCCAGAACTGCTGCCTTGATAGATCCCTGCCACAGCTCTGCTCACAAATCTATTTCAGGAATTTTTATTTCAGCTCCAGAATGAATTTATTCTTTCGCAGCACAACTAGCACAGCTATTTCAAGCCTGTCTACATGATTTTCAAAAGAGACTATTTTTATATTTGAGAAAATTACATCTGCTCTGGTGGAAGCACTAGGTTACTAGAAATAGGAGACAAAAGCAGCGTTCACACACATTTCCACCAGTTTGCCACAAAGAGCATATGGCAGATAAGTACCAGCAGCTCCTGAAACAGCAACAGAAGAGCCTAAATAGGAGAAGTTTTGCAGAGATGAACCAGAAAATTTTTTATTTGCAGGTCTGTTACCCCGTGTAGTGATCTTTGATCTGCCCTGGGGTCTCAAGCTCTTTTTCTACCTGTAGATGCCCTTTGCCCTTCTCCTATAGAAAGTTAATGGCATAAAGCTTTACCCCTTTAAGCACCTTTCCATGTAGGTACGTTGGGGCCTGGAGAAGAATTCCAAGATTTGTACGCAGCCCTATTTCTCTCTTTTCCCAAGGAGAAAAGCCCCCAGACCTAAACGCACTCATTCAAGCTGCCTGGTCCTAGAAACCACTTGAAGATCACCTGGCAATAGGATCCAAGCATGAATATTCCCTCTATTGGCAAAATGAACTCTACCAAGATGGATTAGCTTACAAACCCCAGCCCTGCCCAGTGCAGGCAAGACCAGGGCCAGAGCAAGAAGTTTTAAGGTGGCCCAAGGTGCAGATGATGTGGGTAATGGATGCTCATGCAAAAATATCTTGTCATTGTGCCACAAGACTGCACATTTCCTTCAGGATCAGCTCTTCTGGGCAGCACTCCGGAGTCCTACCCCAGCATACCCAACTTATCCAGAAGAGCAGAGCTACACAAGCACGTAGAAAAGCCAGCAAGATCCCAATAGGGGATGATGGAAGATGGCTGCAAGGAGCTATTAAGCACCAAGCAGAAGTCTTTCATGCAATGAAACACCGGTTAAAGAACAGCCATCCCTCTCCTTACTTATGTCAGAAACCACTCGCACGTTACACTGACAGGTATTGACATTTCACTCTCTTGTATGTGTCAGAGCAGCGCGTTGAAGCCGCTGTAGATAAGGTTGGGTTAATGCTGCCATTAAGAGCTCCCTCCAGCCCTTCCCCTGGGGCAAGGAGCTTTCAGCCTTGCTCTCTAAGCACTTGCTCAGGGATAAAAGTTGACAGAAGTCAGGGGAGTTTGTTTACAAGGATTTTACTCACTAGAAATTTGACCATTTCTTCCGGTAAAAGAACCTGAACTACAGAAGCTTCTCTGATGTTTCAAGCATGTTATTGTGGTCTGTGCACTTCAGATCCAGTTCCAATGAGCTGAGCAAGCAGCTTTGGATTTTGTGTTATTTTGGAAGCCATTCAGAGGAGCTCAACTGCTGAGATAACAAGATGTAAACAGGAGAAAAAGGTGAAGTGGAGGTTAGTTCGTTAAGCTGATGTCTCTCCAGTAACAGTTGTCTCTCTAAATGAGCAAGACCAGCCAAGTGAACGCATATCAAACACCTGCATGTAGGAGAAGCTCCCCCTAACCAGGACACAACCGGTGATCTATTTGTGCCCTCCAGCAAAAGGGTGGTTCTTTTTTTTTTGAAAACTATATATTTGATGTGTTATCTAAACCATGTAAAATAACCTTTGCTACACAAATGTATGACTTTATCTGAATCCTCCTCACCATTTCCCATGCTTTCCATTACAATCCAGACACAGACCAGGACTATCCATAACACGCCCATCACTTCTCAATCCCCAGTCGTGCTATGCTGTACAGAGCCATAGGCTTTGACCCCCCCCAGAGTCCAATCATTCATTTCATGGAGATCTTAATCTACCGGCCACATCTTTCATCAATGCCCTTAACCTTCTCTTAGACATCAGAGAAGCAGACCTATTCCCCCATTCATCCCACCTTCCCCTCTTTTACACACTTCCATAACAACCTTTGTGGATAACTGGCTAGCTGAAAAGGGTCACATAGACATAGTCCAGCTGGCTGGACAAAAATGCACATCGCACTCAGCTTATCTGAAGTAAAGCAAAAATACACTGTCCTTGGCTGTTCTTGTTACACAATAACAGGAAGATTGCAGTGGGAAAAGAATGTTGCAGGTGGGAACAGATAACTACAGAAGAGAAACTAGGGGCGGGCTTGGTATTTAGGCAACTAACCAATAATGAGCTTAACTTCTGTAATATGTATGAGCTAATTATAACAAGGCATAAAAGGTGACTGTAAGAGACAATAAACGAAGTCTGCTGATCACTCATATTGAGTGACTGTGTCTTCCCTCCGTCGCGACAAATGGCGCCCAAACAGGGACCCTAGAGAGGGCTGGACCTGCGAGCCACAAGTCGATGGAGATCGGGTACTGGTCCTGAAAGCAGCGCAGAAGGCGTAAGGGCACAGTCCCCATGCCCGGGAGCACCTACAGAGGGTCCCGCCGGCCACACGTCACCAAAGTCTCACAAAGGCTGCAACAGCGCTGACGACAGTATGGAGAGACAAGCGACATATGATTTGCTCAAAGGCTTTTTAGAAAAGCGGAGCATTCGGGGCATAGATTGTAAAAAGGAATTACCAGGGTTATTAGCGTATGGGGTAGCGAGGGGTCATTTTGGGAATCCGGATACGGTTTTCGAGCATGCAGAGTGGCGCAATTATGGGGACACACTGTTTGCCGAAGTAATAGCCGACAATAAAACTGCCAAAAAACTGATGAAACCGTGGCAGGCTGTCACTGATGCCCTTTCGCAACATCGAGCTGAACAGAGAGCGGCTGCTGCTGCCTCTGAGCGACTGGGAGTTGCAAGCGGGACTGCAATAGCCACACAGCAGGGGGAATCGGCTTCCCCCCCCCCCCCCCCCCCGATTGCCTGTTGCCTCCCTCGGTGCGTACGCTGACGGTTCAACAGGGGACTGCGGGAAGGTGGGAACAGTCACCCTTCCCGTCGCCACCCTCTTTGAATCCCTCAGCCCCTCCGTCAGGGGAATGATGACGTAAACGAGGACATAGACCGTTAAAACCCGGTAGAGAGTAGGGAATGTACGAATCCTTTTGTAGAATGCCTTCAGGGTGCCCAAAATAGGCAAAAGGTCTGGAAGCAGATAGCAGACAGCGCTATGCTTGAGGGTGAACGCGATTTTGCTGCGGGAATTGTGCATGAGGCTTTCCCAGTCACGTATTCACAGCCAGATGCGCAGGGGAATATCACGGTTTCTATCACTAACTTAGATTGGAAATTATTAACTCAGCTACGGGCTACGGTGAGCGAGTCAGGTTTAAAAGGGGAACCCACCAGGCAAATGTTAGATTATCTTTGGGGAACTAATATCTTACTCCCGAGTGACGTACGCAGTATAATGAAGTTAATCTTGAGCCAACATCAGCAGCTTCTGTTTAACACTCATTGGCAGGCTGCTTGTCAGGAATCGGTAGCAGTGGTTAGACAGCCAGGGGACCCACTGCATGGGGTTACTCTACAGGAGCTGATGGGTTTAGGACCCTATTTTCGAACCGAAGCTCAGGCACTGATGGGACCGGATAAGGCAAAGGAAGCGATGAGGCTAGCTAGACTAGCGCTTGACCGTATAAAGGAGCCTGGGGGAATCCCTTCATATATGGGAATCAAGCAGGGAAGAGAGGAGCCATTTGGGTTATTTATTGATCGGGTAGCAAACGCCATACAGGCGGCTGGGGTGCAAGACTATCTCAAAGGCTCCATTTTAAAGCAGTGTGCCATACAGAATTGTAACCCAGCCACACGTAACATCCTAGCTACACTACCAGGGACATGGACCATAGAAGAAGCTTTGGAAAGAATGGCACAAGTGCCAGTCGGGCCCCAGGCTATGTTAGTCGAGGCAATAAAAGAACTAGGGAGTGCTTTAAAAGAGCAGGTGCAGGCTACCTAAAGTCAGGTCTTGGCAGCCCTTGCTCCTTTGCAAGCCTTTGCTGGGCAATCAAATGCCCGCAGCCCATCTCGTCTATGGTGCTTCCGTTGCGGTGTCACCAGACACATGAGACGGGACTGCAATGTCAACTCCGTATGGTGTCAAAACTGCTGCTCAGACACTCACAACGAAGCTGCTTGTCGTCGATCGGGAAACGGGCAACCCAGTGGGATGAGCTGCCCCGCGCCGACACAAAAAGCAGCTGCTTGCCCAGCAGCACAAAATCCTTTCCTCTCCGACCCGCAACCAGCGGAAGCCTCGGCTTGGACCTGGCAACAACAGTAGATTGTACCCTCTTGGACTCAAAGCCTACAAAACTTGCTACTGGCATACAAGGACCAATTTGTATAAGCGAACAAGCTGTTGGAGCATTACTCATAGGGCGTTCATCAGCCACCATGTTGGGACTCAATGTTTTGGTGGGACTGATTGATAAGGACTTTCACGGAGAAATTCATATTATGGCTCAGACGCTGTTTCCCCCACTCTTTATACCTAAAGGGACCAAGATAGCCCAGCTGATTCCACTACCGCATCTTGCAGGCACCCTCCAACCATTGCAAGAACAACCTCGAGGACAAGGTAACTTTGGGTCTACGGGAAAAATGGCTTTATTGACTATTGGCTTGCGTCAACGACCACGGCGATCGGTCACAGTGCAGTATGGAGACCAGACACTCTCGATTACTGCGCTGTTGGATACTGGCGCTGATGTCTCTATAATCAGTGCACAGAAATGGCCGGCGCATTGGCCAACCTGTACGACCAATGCCACAGTTGCAGGAGTAGGAGGATTGACCCTCGCTCGCAAATCCCCCCTTCTGCGATGGACTATAGCTGACAAAGTTATAAATTGTTGTGTCTCGATTATTCCACTGCCTGAGGGGGTGCATGCTTTGGTAGGCCATGATATCTTGGCCCAAATGGGGATGGTCCTCACTTCAGACCTCCCTTTCTAGGAGCGGCCATTGCTTGGACTTTCCCGATCCCACTCCGATGGAAGACAGAGGAACCAGTGTGGATAGAGCAGTGGCCGTTAAAAAGGGAAAGTCTAGAACAGGCGCATGAACTGGTTAAAGAGCAGTATCAACAAGGTCATTTGCGTCTGTCAACGAGCCCCTGGAATACCCCCATCTTTGTTATCAAGAAAAAGTCTGGAAAATATCGATTGCTTCACTATCTGCGAGCGGTAAACAAACAGATGTATGATATGGGGGCCTTACAACCCGGTTTACCCAACACAGCTATGATACCGGAAGGGTGGCATTTACTCATTGTAGATTTGAAAGACTGCTTTTTCACAATTGCTTTACATGAAGATGATCAGCGCAGATTTGCCTTTACCTTACCCGCGATCAACCGGGAGGGACCGGACCAACGCTTTGAATGGACGGTCCTCCCGCAAGGAATGAGAAATTCGCCCACCTTGTGTCAACTCTATGTTGCTGCCACACTACAACCTTTGCGACAACGCTGGGCTAAGACTTTAATCTACCATTATATGGATGACATCTTGTTAGCACAGCCGACACCCTTCTCTTTACAACAAAAACAGGTTTTAACAGAACAACTCAAGCATAGAGGCTTGGTAGTAGCACCCGAAAAGGTGCAAGAATCAAGCCCCTGGAAGTATCTGGGGTGGCGCATTACTGATACAACAATTCAGCCTCAAAAGTTGTCACTCCATTTGGATATCCGAACCCTTCACGACGCCCAACGACTGCTTGGTGATCTGCAATGGCTCCGGCCTGTAGTGGGCATCCTCAACGAACTGTTAAATCAACTATGTCCCCTGTTGAGAGGGACAGATCCTTCAACCCCAGTACGTCTTACTGAACAGCAAGAACAAACGTTACAACAAATAGCATCAATGGTGACTACGCGCTCCACGCATCGGCGTGTTGTAGGGTTACCCATCGATTTGACTATCTTATGTGGCACTCAGTACCTCATGGGTGCTCTAACACAACAAAAAATAAAAACGGGGGAGAAAGGGGAGTACTCCACCATCGTATTGGAATGGATAGCTCCCCCACTGCAACCACGACGCACAATACAAGACAAGATCTCGACGCTGACGGAGCTGATCAAGAAAGGTCGCTGTCATATTTTACAGGTGGATGGCACTCCTCCTGGCACGATATGGGTGCCGATGAGACAGATCAACTTGGGGTGGTACTTGCAGAACTCCGAGGAACTGCAGGCTGCATTACTCCACGATGGAGCAGCGATAATAGTGAAACCACTCCCATCGCCCATCCTGTCGTGGATGGAGAACATGGGCTGGATTGTTAAGCCGAAGCGATCCAGCCAGCCTATCCCGCACGCTCTCACGGCCTTTATTGATGTGGGTCGACGCTCTAGGACCACTGCCATAACGTGGAAAGATGAGCAAGGGTGGCAACACCAAGTTCTACAAGCGCAGCCAAAGGATTCCCTACAGACGCTAGAACTCTTTGCAGTGGTCTGGACATTTATTAGATGGAGAGATGTCCCACTGAACATAGTCACAGATTCTCTCTATGTTGCCGGCATAGTCAGCCGGATTGAAGATGCAAGCGTGCGTGATTTAAAGAATCAACGCTTGACAGAACTGCTTGTGAGCTTGCAGCTTGCAATCACACAGAGATTGGAATCGTATGCGGTGATCCATATCCGAAGCCACCAGTGGGAAGAAGGCCTCGGAGAGGGCAATGCTCAAGCTGATCATCTCGTCGCAATCGCTACTGAACCCCCATTAGCACCACACTGTCGAGCCTGAGAAGCCCATTTGATCTTCCATCAAAACGCGAAGGGGCTGGCAGGAGCCTACAAACTCTCTATGGAGGAGGCTCGGGCCATTGTGAAGGCTTGCCCTATATGTAGTCACCATAACTCAGGCTTAGGGCTCGGTTGCGGGGGCAACCCGCGAGGACTAAAGTCTAATGATGTTTGGCAGATGGATGTTACTCATGTTCCTGCATTCGGTCGATTGAAATATGTGCATGTTACTATAGACACCTATAGCCATATGTTATGGGCCACACCACAGCCCGGGGAAAAGGTCCGGGACGTGCGCCGGCATTTAACTAGTTGCTTTGCTGTTTTAGGGGTGCCTATTACTATTAAAACTGATAACGGTCCTGCATATGGTAGCGGATTACTTAAATGTTTTATGCAAATGTGGAATATTAAACATGTTACTGCGATCCCTCATTCTCCAACTGGACAAGCAATTGTAGAGCGGGCTAACGGGACGCTAAAACATTATATAGAAAAGTTCAAAGAGATTCAGGATGTAAGAGAGAGGGTAGAGAAGGCCCTTTTTGTGCTTAATCATTTGTGTGTATTTGGGGACAGTAATGAGCCGCCTATAATAAGGCACCACGCTGGCTCAGAACCCCCCAGGCCACCACACATGAAAGTACTGTATAAGGATGCAAAAACAGGACAATGGGTAGGTCCTGTGGAGGTGATTTATGTGGGGCGTGGTTATGTCTGTATTTCTACCAATTCAGGCACTATTTGGGTTCCCAGCCGTTGGGTAAAACCTGCTGTAGAGCACGCTGGAGGAGCTCGATGCGAGAACGCTGCTTCGCCTGCACCTTGCGATAGACCCTGTTCTGGAACCTATTCGACATCTGTTCCGATCCCACATACAGGGGACCACATGTGAAAAACTCGAACTTTTGACAGTAAAGATACAATCTCATAACCCAAGGCCAATTGGTCACTCCAGCTGCCTTAAATGTGGTAACTGTAACTGTGGGGCATGGGTATTGTTATGGTGTGCAGGGTGTTACGGTGAACTTCGGATTTATCAAACGTAACTGCGAGGGTTGTAATGTGGGAATTGTGAATTTGTTTAGCAAAAGCAAACGCTTATTAGAGCCTCACACGATTAGGAAGAAAGTGACCAAAATCCTTATTCAGCAACAATCCCGAATCATCAATAAGAGGTGTAGTTGCTGGCCCACAGGCATGGATGTGAAGACTTTGACGGGATGTGTTGCATTGATCTAGAGGATCATTCAATATCTATACATAAGGAGATACAAGACCTTATCAGCCACACCCAGCGTGTACAGAAAGATATCGGGGTGGTTTTTTTTTTGCTCTTAGATGCTTTGGGAAATTGGTTGGGATTAGGAGGCTGGCTTAAAGGCATTTTGCAAACGGGATTATTATTTTTGATCATTATTGTAATAGTTTTAGTAGTGCTTAGCTGTGTATTTTCCTGTGTTAAAACACTGTTATTGAAAATGGTCAACCAGGCCTATGTCGCCCAAAATAAGAACGGGGGAATTGTGGATAACTGGCTAGCTGAAAAGGGTCACATAGACATAGTCCAGCTGGCTGGACAAAAATGCACATCGCTCTCAGCTTATCTGAAGTAAAGCAAAAATACACTGTCCTTGGCTGTTCTTGTTACACAATAACAGGAAGATTGCGGTGGGAAAAGAATGTTGCAGGTGGGAACAGATAACTACAGAAGAGAAACTAGGGGCGGGCTTGGTATTTAGGCAACTAACCAATAATGAGCTTAACTTCTGTAATATGTATGAGCTAATTATAACAAGGCATAAAAGGTGACTGTAAGAGACAATAAACGAAGTCTGCTGATCACTCATATTGAGTGACTGTGTCTTCCCTCCGTCGCGACAAATGGCGCCCAAACAGGGACCCTAGAGAGGGCTGGACCTGCGAGCCACAAGTCGATGGAGATCGGGTACTGGTCCTGAAAGCAGCGCAGAAGGCGTAAGGGCACAGTCCCCATGCCCGGGAGCACCTACAGAGGGTCCCGCCGGCCACACGTCACCAAAGTCTCACAAAGGCTGCAACAGCGCTGACGACAGTATGGAGAGACAAGCGACATATGATTTGCTCAAAGGCTTTTTAGAAAAGCGGAGCATTCGGGGCATAGATTGTAAAAAGGAATTACCAGGGTTATTAGCGTATGGGGTAGCGAGGGGTCATTTTGGGAATCCGGATACGGTTTTCGAGCATGCAGAGTGGCGCAATTATGGGGACACACTGTTTGCCGAAGTAATAGCCGACAATAAAACTGCCAAAAAACTGATGAAACCGTGGCAGGCTGTCACTGATGCCCTTTCGCAACATCGAGCTGAACAGAGAGCGGCTGCTGCTGCCTCTGAGCGACTGGGAGTTGCAAGCGGGACTGCAATAGCCACACAGCAGGGGGAATCGGCTTCCCCCCCCCCCCCCCCCCCCGATTGCCTGTTGCCTCCCTCGGTGCGTACGCTGACGGTTCAACAGGGGACTGCGGGAAGGTGGGAACAGTCACCCTTCCCGTCGCCACCCTCTTTGAATCCCTCAGCCCCTCCGTCAGGGGAATGATGACGTAAACGAGGACATAGACCGTTAAAACCCGGTAGAGAGTAGGGAATGTACGAATCCTTTTGTAGAATGCCTTCAGGGTGCCCAAAATAGGCAAAAGGTCTGGAAGCAGATAGCAGACAGCGCTATGCTTGAGGGTGAACGCGATTTTGCTGCGGGAATTGTGCATGAGGCTTTCCCAGTCACGTATTCACAGCCAGATGCGCAGGGGAATATCACGGTTTCTATCACTAACTTAGATTGGAAATTATTAACTCAGCTACGGGCTACGGTGAGCGAGTCAGGTTTAAAAGGGGAACCCACCAGGCAAATGTTAGATTATCTTTGGGGAACTAATATCTTACTCCCGAGTGACGTACGCAGTATAATGAAGTTAATCTTGAGCCAACATCAGCAGCTTCTGTTTAACACTCATTGGCAGGCTGCTTGTCAGGAATCGGTAGCAGTGGTTAGACAGCCAGGGGACCCACTGCATGGGGTTACTCTACAGGAGCTGATGGGTTTAGGACCCTATTTTCGAACCGAAGCTCAGGCACTGATGGGACCGGATAAGGCAAAGGAAGCGATGAGGCTAGCTAGACTAGCGCTTGACCGTATAAAGGAGCCTGGGGGAATCCCTTCATATATGGGAATCAAGCAGGGAAGAGAGGAGCCATTTGGGTTATTTATTGATCGGGTAGCAAACGCCATACAGGCGGCTGGGGTGCAAGACTATCTCAAAGGCTCCATTTTAAAGCAGTGTGCCATACAGAATTGTAACCCAGCCACACGTAACATCCTAGCTACACTACCAGGGACATGGACCATAGAAGAAGCTTTGGAAAGAATGGCACAAGTGCCAGTCGGGCCCCAGGCTATGTTAGTCGAGGCAATAAAAGAACTAGGGAGTGCTTTAAAAGAGCAGGTGCAGGCTACCTAAAGTCAGGTCTTGGCAGCCCTTGCTCCTTTGCAAGCCTTTGCTGGGCAATCAAATGCCCGCAGCCCATCTCGTCTATGGTGCTTCCGTTGCGGTGTCACCAGACACATGAGACGGGACTGCAATGTCAACTCCGTATGGTGTCAAAACTGCTGCTCAGACACTCACAACGAAGCTGCTTGTCGTCGATCGGGAAACGGGCAACCCAGTGGGATGAGCTGCCCCGCGCCGACACAAAAAGCAGCTGCTTGCCCAGCAGCACAAAATCCTTTCCTCTCCGACCCGCAACCAGCGGAAGCCTCGGCTTGGACCTGGCAACAACAGTAGATTGTACCCTCTTGGACTCAAAGCCTACAAAACTTGCTACTGGCATACAAGGACCAATTTGTATAAGCGAACAAGCTGTTGGAGCATTACTCATAGGGCGTTCATCAGCCACCATGTTGGGACTCAATGTTTTGGTGGGACTGATTGATAAGGACTTTCACGGAGAAATTCATATTATGGCTCAGACGCTGTTTCCCCCACTCTTTATACCTAAAGGGACCAAGATAGCCCAGCTGATTCCACTACCGCATCTTGCAGGCACCCTCCAACCATTGCAAGAACAACCTCGAGGACAAGGTAACTTTGGGTCTACGGGAAAAATGGCTTTATTGACTATTGGCTTGCGTCAACGACCACGGCGATCGGTCACAGTGCAGTATGGAGACCAGACACTCTCGATTACTGCGCTGTTGGATACTGGCGCTGATGTCTCTATAATCAGTGCACAGAAATGGCCGGCGCATTGGCCAACCTGTACGACCAATGCCACAGTTGCAGGAGTAGGAGGATTGACCCTCGCTCGCAAATCCCCCCTTCTGCGATGGACTATAGCTGACAAAGTTATAAATTGTTGTGTCTCGATTATTCCACTGCCTGAGGGGGTGCATGCTTTGGTAGGCCATGATATCTTGGCCCAAATGGGGATGGTCCTCACTTCAGACCTCCCTTTCTAGGAGCGGCCATTGCTTGGACTTTCCCGATCCCACTCCGATGGAAGACAGAGGAACCAGTGTGGATAGAGCAGTGGCCGTTAAAAAGGGAAAGTCTAGAACAGGCGCATGAACTGGTTAAAGAGCAGTATCAACAAGGTCATTTGCGTCTGTCAACGAGCCCCTGGAATACCCCCATCTTTGTTATCAAGAAAAAGTCTGGAAAATATCGATTGCTTCACTATCTGCGAGCGGTAAACAAACAGATGTATGATATGGGGGCCTTACAACCCGGTTTACCCAACACAGCTATGATACCGGAAGGGTGGCATTTACTCATTGTAGATTTGAAAGACTGCTTTTTCACAATTGCTTTACATGAAGATGATCAGCGCAGATTTGCCTTTACCTTACCCGCGATCAACCGGGAGGGACCGGACCAACGCTTTGAATGGACGGTCCTCCCGCAAGGAATGAGAAATTCGCCCACCTTGTGTCAACTCTATGTTGCTGCCACACTACAACCTTTGCGACAACGCTGGGCTAAGACTTTAATCTACCATTATATGGATGACATCTTGTTAGCACAGCCGACACCCTTCTCTTTACAACAAAAACAGGTTTTAACAGAACAACTCAAGCATAGAGGCTTGGTAGTAGCACCCGAAAAGGTGCAAGAATCAAGCCCCTGGAAGTATCTGGGGTGGCGCATTACTGATACAACAATTCAGCCTCAAAAGTTGTCACTCCATTTGGATATCCGAACCCTTCACGACGCCCAACGACTGCTTGGTGATCTGCAATGGCTCCGGCCTGTAGTGGGCATCCTCAACGAACTGTTAAATCAACTATGTCCCCTGTTGAGAGGGACAGATCCTTCAACCCCAGTACGTCTTACTGAACAGCAAGAACAAACGTTACAACAAATAGCATCAATGGTGACTACGCGCTCCACGCATCGGCGTGTTGTAGGGTTACCCATCGATTTGACTATCTTATGTGGCACTCAGTACCTCATGGGTGCTCTAACACAACAAAAAATAAAAACGGGGGAGAAAGGGGAGTACTCCACCATCGTATTGGAATGGATAGCTCCCCCACTGCAACCACGACGCACAATACAAGACAAGATCTCGACGCTGACGGAGCTGATCAAGAAAGGTCGCTGTCATATTTTACAGGTGGATGGCACTCCTCCTGGCACGATATGGGTGCCGATGAGACAGATCAACTTGGGGTGGTACTTGCAGAACTCCGAGGAACTGCAGGCTGCATTACTCCACGATGGAGCAGCGATAATAGTGAAACCACTCCCATCGCCCATCCTGTCGTGGATGGAGAACATGGGCTGGATTGTTAAGCCGAAGCGATCCAGCCAGCCTATCCCGCACGCTCTCACGGCCTTTATTGATGTGGGTCGACGCTCTAGGACCACTGCCATAACGTGGAAAGATGAGCAAGGGTGGCAACACCAAGTTCTACAAGCGCAGCCAAAGGATTCCCTACAGACGCTAGAACTCTTTGCAGTGGTCTGGACATTTATTAGATGGAGAGATGTCCCACTGAACATAGTCACAGATTCTCTCTATGTTGCCGGCATAGTCAGCCGGATTGAAGATGCAAGCGTGCGTGATTTAAAGAATCAACGCTTGACAGAACTGCTTGTGAGCTTGCAGCTTGCAATCACACAGAGATTGGAATCGTATGCGGTGATCCATATCCGAAGCCACCAGTGGGAAGAAGGCCTCGGAGAGGGCAATGCTCAAGCTGATCATCTCGTCGCAATCGCTACTGAACCCCCATTAGCACCACACTGTCGAGCCTGAGAAGCCCATTTGATCTTCCATCAAAACGCGAAGGGGCTGGCAGGAGCCTACAAACTCTCTATGGAGGAGGCTCGGGCCATTGTGAAGGCTTGCCCTATATGTAGTCACCATAACTCAGGCTTAGGGCTCGGTTGCGGGGGCAACCCGCGAGGACTAAAGTCTAATGATGTTTGGCAGATGGATGTTACTCATGTTCCTGCATTCGGTCGATTGAAATATGTGCATGTTACTATAGACACCTATAGCCATATGTTATGGGCCACACCACAGCCCGGGGAAAAGGTCCGGGACGTGCGCCGGCATTTAACTAGTTGCTTTGCTGTTTTAGGGGTGCCTATTACTATTAAAACTGATAACGGTCCTGCATATGGTAGCGGATTACTTAAATGTTTTATGCAAATGTGGAATATTAAACATGTTACTGCGATCCCTCATTCTCCAACTGGACAAGCAATTGTAGAGCGGGCTAACGGGACGCTAAAACATTATATAGAAAAGTTCAAAGAGATTCAGGATGTAAGAGAGAGGGTAGAGAAGGCCCTTTTTGTGCTTAATCATTTGTGTGTATTTGGGGACAGTAATGAGCCGCCTATAATAAGGCACCACGCTGGCTCAGAACCCCCCAGGCCACCACACATGAAAGTACTGTATAAGGATGCAAAAACAGGACAATGGGTAGGTCCTGTGGAGGTGATTTATGTGGGGCGTGGTTATGTCTGTATTTCTACCAATTCAGGCACTATTTGGGTTCCCAGCCGTTGGGTAAAACCTGCTGTAGAGCACGCTGGAGGAGCTCGATGCGAGAACGCTGCTTCGCCTGCACCTTGCGATAGACCCTGTTCTGGAACCTATTCGACATCTGTTCCGATCCCACATACAGGGGACCACATGTGAAAAACTCGAACTTTTGACAGTAAAGATACAATCTCATAACCCAAGGCCAATTGGTCACTCCAGCTGCCTTAAATGTGGTAACTGTAACTGTGGGGCATGGGTATTGTTATGGTGTGCAGGGTGTTACGGTGAACTTCGGATTTATCAAACGTAACTGCGAGGGTTGTAATGTGGGAATTGTGAATTTGTTTAGCAAAAGCAAACGCTTATTAGAGCCTCACACGATTAGGAAGAAAGTGACCAAAATCCTTATTCAGCAACAATCCCGAATCATCAATAAGAGGTGTAGTTGCTGGCCCACAGGCATGGATGTGAAGACTTTGACGGGATGTGTTGCATTGATCTAGAGGATCATTCAATATCTATACATAAGGAGATACAAGACCTTATCAGCCACACCCAGCGTGTACAGAAAGATATCGGGGTGGTTTTTTTTTTGCTCTTAGATGCTTTGGGAAATTGGTTGGGATTAGGAGGCTGGCTTAAAGGCATTTTGCAAACGGGATTATTATTTTTGATCATTATTGTAATAGTTTTAGTAGTGCTTAGCTGTGTATTTTCCTGTGTTAAAACACTGTTATTGAAAATGGTCAACCAGGCCTATGTCGCCCAAAATAAGAACGGGGGAATTGTGGATAACTGGCTAGCTGAAAAGGGTCACATAGACATAGTCCAGCTGGCTGGACAAAAATGCACATCGCTCTCAGCTTATCTGAAGTAAAGCAAAAATACACTGTCCTTGGCTGTTCTTGTTACACAATAACAGGAAGATTGCGGTGGGAAAAGAATGTTGCAGGTGGGAACAGATAACTACAGAAGAGAAACTAGGGGTGGGCTTGGTATTTAGGCAACTAACAATAATGAGCTTAACTTTTGTAATATGTATGAGCTAATTATAAGAAGGCATAAAAGGTGACTGTAAGGGACAATAAACGAAGTCTGCTGATCACTCATATTGAGTGACTGTGTCTTCCCTCCGTCGCGACAAACCTTTCCGTAGGTTTGCCATCAAGCTCAAGGTTTTGGGAGCACTCAGTTGGACACTCTTCCTCAGTCCATTTTTTTCCCCCAGTACTTCTCATTTAATTTCCATTCATTTACATCCACCATGATGTAAAGCTTTGATTAACTCAACCTTTAACGGTCCCAAAGCTATGCATCAGTGGTCAATGCCATTTTCTTTCCTCCACAAAGGAACCATTGATACAACCTGACCAGTTAAGCTGATAGATTTCCAACCAGTCATCACCTATTTGTCCATTGAAATGAGGTCAATATTCAATTAACCAGAGTTCAGCACATAGGTTCCGCATTAGGGAAGAGTCATATTTCATGTTTTCTAAGAAAGCTTTGTAACTGGGGGCCTGAGAGGTCCAGCAAGTGTTCCCATGTTTAAGTGGCATGAAAAAACACAGATTAAATTACAATATTTTGGATGGAGACTGAGCGAGTTCACCCAGTCACTTTGCCCCAGAGCTGATCCACGAATGTGTATCATTTACCCTGGGGTTACTAACACCAATAATTTTTTCTGCTCAAAAAAGCTTTTTGACATGCCTAATTTTGGACCAGCCTATAACACCATAGCAGATACGTCTCAAGTCATCCTTGCTCCCTATCCAGCTCCTAAGAACAAGTTGCAGTCACTGCAGTGACTATTCCCCTACCACACACCCCACCTCACCAACCATGTTGGGTTTCTTTTCAGATGTGGACATGCCCAATCCTTCTTACTAGTCACATATGATTTCCACGCTGCTCTGGGTTTGACTTGGTTTTATGCTCAGGATCTTGAGGTTGCCTTCTCCACCGAGGCAGTCAGCAAACCCCACCACTTTCAGGTTGCTGACAATGCCTGCTACGACCCCACCTCACCATAAACCCCAAGTAGTAGTATTCCCACACAGATCGCTCGCTGCTGCAGTTGTCCACCACCTCTATGATCACCTTCTTCACCCTTTCTCCTGGAAAGGGTCAGAGCTGAGCTGAAATAGGCTCCCAGACCATCACTATCCCATCCCCCCCACCCCAGCCCTGCTGTTTTCTGCAGCAATTTTCCTCCAAGTACTCCTTGCAATTATGTTATGCCAAACAATTACGCAGCAGCTATTTATCTTTTCCGTACTTCCACTCAAGGATGGAAAACTTTCAGAGATATTCTGCAGTTTTGTGCTTATCAGGAAAAAAGATAAACTTCCCATGCACCGAGAAAAAGTAAGTTGGAAGACACTGAAAAATTGCTTATGCTAACTTATGGGGGCCAGATGCTCAGCTCCTATACAGAGCTACACCAGGTGACAACTGGTGAGGACCAGCAGTTTCCACAGGTGCAGAGTCTTTTTTTTGGACAGGTCATGTAAAAATAACATTAGATTGTATATCACTGCTTTAATTAGCAATCATCTTTACAAGAAGGATGAGCAGACAGATTTTTTTATTATTTTTCTTTTTGCCTGGGCCACCGAGTTTCTAGCCTGTGATACCTCAGTAACCAGGACCATAGCCTGACTCCCCCCTCACACACTCATCCACCACAAAAGCAAACCCACAGAACTCAGGAAAAACACCAGAGTACAAAACCAGCATATAAAAAAAAATTTCAAGCCTGAAGATACTGCATTACAAGGGGGGAAAAAAAAGTCAATAAACCCATTTGCACCCACCTAAGTCAGGAGCAAGCCCAGTAAAGCCAGTGAGACGAGTTCTCTGCCTGAAATACAGATATTAATATAGACTCATGCAGGTATGCTCAGGTTGTTAATCCTTCTCCTACTGTGAGAATATAAGATAAGAAGCAGGAGGAACACGCACAGCAACCATAACCGCGACAAAGCTCTTTGCTCTTACCTTGTAAGCACAAAGCAGCTCCTCACCAACCTAGAGAAAAAAAAATAAAACAAACCACCACAACCTCCCAGAGCCCAGTAAAACCTAGACTCCCTCCCTACTCTTAATAAGTAAACTGACTTAAATGTTACCGATTAGTTAATAAGTTAAAATTGATTGATTTTATTTGATTAATTAATTGATTTTATAAAATCATTTAATAGAATTAAAATATAGAAGGTTAAGGAAAAAAAATTTTATAGGAAACTTGCATCTACGCAATAAGAGTTGTTATGGAATCTTTTGTACGTCTTGTACCAAGGCTAGAAGAAGGGCCTGGAACTATTGTAATAACTCTAGGGTTGAAAGGTTCCATTGTATTTAACCAGTCTTCTGTACGCAGAGGTGTATTGAAATGTCAGAATATGAGATTAATGGGAACTGGGGAGAGTCGACTGGAACAGCTTGTAGGTACCTGCCAAGAAACTGTGAACTTTAGTAAAAGGTAATTCCGGCAGGGGGAGATCGCGACCACCGACTCATATACCACCTACCCAAATCGTACCCCAGACCCATTTCTAGACCTTTCTAAGCTCTACTGCGCAGAATCGGATATAGGAGGAGAATATGTTAATGATTTACAGGAAATATCATGGTTATGCATGAATACTTAATGAATATGCATGAATAAGTTCTATATATGGAATCTGATTTTGGGACCTGGCGTGCGTTGATCGTGAGAGGACTCGCTCACGCACCCGGCCGTCAATAAAGAAGTGTCTGCTTATCTACATCACATTGGTGTCGATAAGTTCTTCATTCCGAGATTTCGGTAACATAATGAAGCCCATGTGTGCTGAATTTGGTCCTGCCCTCATTCCCGTTGTTCGTTAGAAGCAACGAAGTGAACTTGGTGGCCAAAGCCCAGTTCCAAAGTACCCTGGCAGGTCACCCTTGTTAAACACCAGTTCCTTGAAACAGCTGGTGTTCTCCAGCCCCGGAGCAGACATTGCTTAGAGGCTTTTTGCCATGAGAATTCCAATAGAAAAAAAAAAAAAAAAAAGCATATTAAGAGGGGGGTTTTTTTACTTTTTTAATTGTACATTTTGAGTTCTTCCTCTGCTCCCTACTTCGGAGCTGGTAAGGACACGTGCTGACCCTTTCACCCATACATCTCTAACTCCAAAGTACAAGTGGAGAGGTTCATGGGGACCCAGATGCTGGAACTCAAGGGACACATGAGGTTATTGATGCAGCAATGTGACCAGACTCCTTTCCCACTAGCTTTTAGGCTAGAAAAAAACAATTAATGGCTTATCCTGCCTGGTATCTGGGGGCTGCTGGGCAAGGAGGGTCAGGGGACAAGCTGCACCCCCAAACCCACAGTGTCTTATAGAAAAGCAGACACCTGTCAATATGGTAAACAAGGGTTTGGGTTACGCTGAGACTGATGGAAATAACATGATCCGAAGCCTGAAAAACACTCGGGAGCCGGAGAAAAGACAAATGGAGCTCCGTGAAAATTAGTCAGGAAAGTGCTGTTGCACTCAATTATCTGCTAAAAAGCAATGATCGCATATTTGTATTTCACTTTCTCACCTCTAAAAAATGGCACCCTGCCTGAAGAGTATTAACAGCGTAATACATGTTTTTGTTGCTAAGTATGATTACTTTTCATTTACCTTCTTTATTTTACCGAGCGTGGTCTAAATCACTCTACCAAGTGCTTGCCCGGGCTGTAACATGTGCTGTGTATTTAAGCTAGTGGTTATGGATGGGGGAAAAAAAAATAAATATCCAAACCAACAACAAAACAGCTTTTCCCGTTCCTTTCAATCAATTCAATCCCCAGCCCCAAGTTAAATCAATTAGAGCTGCAGCTGCAGTGCTGGGATTTGTCACGCACACTCACATTAACTCCAAACGCGTTTGTTTTCCTTCCCTTTGCCGGGGAATTGGGAATTGTCTTCGGAGCGGGCGTTGAGAGCAGCTTTACCTTGTCAGGAGGCTTGTGGCTGTGAAATACAAGTCAAGCCGCTGCCAAATTTTAAAGCTTTCCTCCCGGTTGGTCTCCATCACAGCAGCTCCCTGTCAGACCAGGGGCTTTTTGCCCTTTGTGCTTCCCACATCCCTCCCGCCGCCACCAAAGCTGCAATTCGGTGCCGCGCTGGGGCAAATGGAAGAGCAACAAAAGGAAAGCACTGTTTCATTCGCGCAAAAATCAGATTTCCACTCATTTTTGTATCCCTGCGGTTCGGCACCGCTGCCCCACAACTCCCGGGGTGAACGCCATCCTTCCAGGTGGGCACCGATGCAACCGTTTGAGGATACAGCTCCTACCAGCCCTACAAAGATCCCTGCAGGAAAAAGTCTATTAAATGACGGTTGTCACATCACATTTCGGGGGAAAACATGAAAATATTACCTTTTCTAATAAACAACCTTCCAGCATGTTGCCATTAATAATTGCTGCTCTATGGAAGGAGTTATTTAAGTGGAATGGGAAATGAATTCTGTGTATAATATATATTTCCATTAAATAATTCTGCACCACACCAGTAGTTTTAAGCGAAAGAGTAAGTAAACATTCCCTGTGCATATAACACTTTTCCATTAAGTATGTCTGTAAGGTAGATTTTTATGATGATTACCATGATTTTTCCTTCATAAAACTTCTATACACATTTTTAATCCATTACGGCTTGTGAAAGTACGTATTTGCATTTCTGGTAATCCTGAATTTGTAAGGGGTTCTTCCATTTGGGGAAAAATGGGATGAGACAACCCCTTCCTGTAAATCCCTGAGCTCCACACTCGGATCCAGGCTTGCCCCGGCTGGCAGTAGAGGTTTATTTTATATCAGCCAGGTTAATCCACCTCCAAATTAATGCTCGTGCAAAGCCGCAGCATCTGTGGATGGGTTTTTAGGAAGACGTCCATGGGAACTTGGGCCATTATATATATTTTTGTCCATTTGCTCTGGCAATGAGTTGTGTAGTTTGGCTGCCAGATCCCTCCTCCACCTCCCCAGTGCTTCTTCCCCTCCCTCGCTGCAGAGCTGGGCGGTTTGGGTGGGCTCAGGCCAGCACCCAGCCTACCTTGCTGAATTTAATGGTAGTCTTTACTCAAATGCCTTTTTTTTAATCCGTTTAAATGAACGTGGATCAAACTACAACACCTCAGTGCCTTCCGCGCAAGGGTAACTTAACTACCTGCGGGTCCTGAAGTTAATGGGGACCTTGTGCTATCAGAAAAAATAAAATATGACAAATGCTATGGCTATTAGGTATGAAAATATATGTTGTGAAATGCACAGTGGGGTCCTGGGCTGCAGTTAACCTCTGCTTTCTTTGCTTTTCAGCGATATGGTGTGGAGCTGCTGCAGGACCTCTTCTGTTTATGGGAACTAGCATTTTTTTCCTGACTCTGAAAATACCCTAAAACATTAAAAAAATAGGTACTTCATTATCTGGCATTCATGAATAATTTGTAAAAGTTTTATGCCGTGGAGTTTGTTCACCTGGCTGCCAGCCTGCAGCCCTGAGGAGGGCTGGGAGGAAGGGCAACAGAAAGATGCTGGCAGTTCAGCGAGTGTGCAGCTATTAATGGGTATTATATTGCCCTGTAAGTTGGGATGTTTTTCAGGAATGAACAGATATCCTAGTTACAGGCTATGAAAAATTCGCAGTGTTTTCTGATTTCTTTCAAAATATTTGTGTGTCTATAGCCTGGAGAGGGACCAAGCCTTGCTGTGCCTCTCCTGAGGATTTTTGTTCCTGATGCCCCGTAGCATGCCCAGCACACAGCTCGCAGAGCAGTTTTAAGCTCAACCCCCCCCCAGCAACCTGAGCTGAACAATATTCTGTGCTTTTGCTTATCAGGGAGTCCAGCACAAATCCTCCAGTGTGCCTTAGCCACGTTTTTCCCACAGCCCAACCTCCGCTTCCCAAAGTGGGCTGGAGAGAACCCAGCAGCTCAAAGGAAAACAGAGCAAAACCCTGAGAACCTTCACCTTCTGCCATGCCAGAACTTCTCACGCTCATTAATTTCTCATCCACAGGGGAAAATACAAAGGTTTTTCTTGAAAACCAGATGTGTGTTAGTGGCAAACCTGATATAACCGGAGCCTGTCTTAGAAAAGCAAGAATTAGCTGAGCTTAGCAGCAGCTTTGGAGTATCAGCCTGAGCATCGCCCCAGGGTGGGTGCAGAAGTTGGGGGTTTTTTTCCAACAAGCACATGCCCAGCATGGAGAGCAATCAGGCTGAGCTCACTTGAGAGCAGCCAGATACTTGTGATGATGGTTGAGATGCACTTCCCAATGCCGCGCATCCGATCACCTATCAGTTTTAATCCATCAGCACGACACAGGGGTTACACACTGCGTTACAGCCTCACCCCACTGCCAAGCCTTGGGCTTTGCTACCGGCATAACTTTGCTGAATGCAAAAAAATACTTGGGAGTGCCATCTCCATCCAAGACTTTAATAGCAACTAATTTCTCCCCTAGGTTTGTTTGGTTATTTTTTGTAAGGGGCTGATACGTAGGCGCTACGTACAACCTGCTGCTGTCCAGCTGACGTACGGAATTAAAATCTATAACTCGAAAGTTATAAAGTACGTATGTTTATTGCATGCAGATGCACAGGGGATCGCTCCTCCACAAGCGTGCATGCCCGAAGTGACGAACCATCTCACATTTATACAATAAAACAAATGAATATTCAATTAACACCTATACATATTCGTTACCTAATCCCGCTTACTCTCGCTTCGTATGTTAATTAGCTTATCAGTCCTTTGCCTGGAATGTGGTGGTCTTGCAGGTTTGTAGGTGATTCATGTCCTTGTGACCATCCGGTCTTCTCCAGCAAGGAGACTTAGCACTCCCTCCCTCTAGATAACATTGGAATGTCTCTCATCCTTTTCTCTTTCTTTTTTAAATAGCCCCTTTGCTAGAGGAAGAAGGGCAGGCGTCTCCCCTTTGTTAGAGGAAGAAGGGTAGGTGTCTCCTCAAAGCTGTGTGACTATGTGACCATACACCACACCCATGACCAGTCACCATACCCACATTCCTTGAGCAGACATATACAATCACGATCGATGTCCATTGTCCCCATTTCACACTATTTCTCCATATCACAGCTGCTGCTTGGTGCAGAAGAAAGAGCAAGAAGAAATTGGGTCAAAGGAAAAATCATTATTCTCAGGGTGTTTGTTTTTTTTTTTTAAAAAGTCCAACCTATGGAAACTTTCTTGCTACTTTCCTACTATAGTCAGGGTATTTATGCAGTAAGAAAACACTCAAAACGTATCTGCTCAAGGGTGAATAGGCAGTAGTCTCATTTTAGAATACAAAAAATTCTTGGGGCCACCAGGAAAGGATTTCACTGCTGCCTGCCTTTCCCTCCTTCATTATAATGGGAAGCATAACCTCAGCCCTCTCCAAAACCACTACAGACAGTAATTATTTCGAAAGGAGAAGTGACTGTTAGGTGCCAACAGCTGGTGGGGTGGAGGATGGGGAGGTGAGGGCGCGCATGTGCCTGTGCCCCTGCATTAATTTGGGAAGGCGGGGAGGAAAAAGCTACGGCTCAGAGGAAGCGCACCCGGGATGTCCGTGTGTGTTTGCACTTATTCTTCACATTTGTTAAAACAATAGAGAAACGTTTCCCTTTGGAAAAAGTTTGTACCTCCCATTGTCTTTATTTTTTTTTGCAAATTCGCTTTTGTTCCTGGAAGAGGAGCAAATGATGGAGTGCTCTGTCAGAACTCGATGAATTGTGGGCTCCTTTTCATTTAAAAACCTAAACCACCTTTTTTCTGCGGCGAATGAAGAGACGGGACGTAGCTTGATGCAAGCAAGATGTCAATTTATTAGTGATTCTTTTACATTAATATACGTTTCTACCTTCTACATGTTAGACACTGATTGGTTAAATCTTAAACGTGAACTACACAGATTGGTTATTTTCTAAGACACATCATTTAAACAATAGGTACTGATTAGTCTATCTTATCTTAGCAACAATCTTTATTCTAAGATTGGGGGGGGGGTCCTACTTGACATGAATAACAAAGTTCCTTATCAGCACTATCCCTTCCCTTATCTTGCTGTATGTCCCTCTTTTGTCCATCGGGTTGGCATCTCAACTGCTATGGCTCAAGAGTCTGCTGTTAACTTGTTCCTTTGTTCCCAGGGCTTATGCCCTACAAGTCCTAACATGTCTCCATTCATCAGGCTAACAGTGCTCAGACTCTCGTCCTTGAGGCCTTGCCCTACATTTTTCTTTTTTTTTTTGTTTTAACCTCCTTCTTTTCCAAATCAAATAAACCAAAGAATTGCACGCATCTATAACCTTTGGTTCTGCTGTCACTGCCGGCCAATAACAGACTTCTGTACAGCAAAAGAAAAATCTCCCAGTTACAACAAGAACGCAAAAAAATCTTTGCTCTCTCTGCTTGAGCATCTCAGCATCACCCCTGAGCAACACCCCAGCCAGGGACTTAAACCAAGAGCACATTCAAACGGAGTTAAAACCGAATGAAGGTGTGGGTTTAAGATCCTGGTACGGCTTGAGTAGGCAACAAAATGCTACCAGTTTATTAAATTACCATCCTGCCACTACAAGTTTCATCAGCTGGCTGCATTGCACAGCACGTCAGGCTGCAGGTGAGTAACTCCACGAGAGGGGAGAGATGAAGAAACACCAAATCTGCCTGAGTAGGTTAGAGGAGGGGAGCGCAAAGGCTGGGGATGTCCTTGTCCATTGCTCAGCCATTCAGCCCCTAAGGGGTATCTTGGAGGGGCAGGGGCCATGGCACCCCCCAGATGAGCAAAGGGCGATGCCACGCAACCCCACGGCTTCCTCCTCCACCCCCGTTGCCCCTCGTCCTTCACCCAAAACTGCCGTTCAGCACAGACTCACGCGCACAGCACAGGGAGCAGCTGCTACCAATGAGCTCACCTATATTTATGCAAATCGCAATAATTATTATTTGAGAGCACTTGCCAAGGAGTCTGATTACATGGCAGGTTGGGTGATGAATCCCAGCCCTGGTGGCGGTGCCCGGGAGCCGAGCGGGGACCTGCTGCCGCCTGCTCAAGGTGGCCTGGGACCACAGGCTGCCTCAGGAAGAGCACGAAGAGTCAGAGCACGGCTGCGTATCAACCCCCACCTAGCCTCCAGTAAATGCAAACAGTCCTTGCGGTTATAAACACAGTTATTTGTGTTATTTTGGACTGATTTGTCCCTGCTGGGAGCATCAGAGTCATGTCAGGCTGCATGGGACTTTAGGCTGCTCAGGGTGGTCATTCCAGCCCATTGCTGGCCATGAGCACTTGTATTGCTTTGAAAAGAGAGAAAAGGCTCGTAATTCTGGAACACGAAGGGCTGTGTGCTGTATCAGCTCCACACCAGGGTGTAACTATCCCTGCAGGGTCCCACCAGTGTTATAGTTTACCTGTCCAATTAAATGACAGAGACTGGCCAATTAGAAAATTTGATTTATTAAAGCAAGCGACAAGTAAGCAAAACAGCGCTGGGCGGCCAGGGAGTCTCCTGGTGCGCAAATTCAAGCAAGCTGAGCAGCTCTTTTTATCTTCACCGAGGTTGCTTCTGACATCTTCAGTATGCCCCTCTGCTGCTTCTGTTATCGTGGTTTCTTGTCAGACAGGATGTTCCCATGTTTAGTGTAGCAAGAAAACATTGTGGACGTGTCTCTTCTTGTTAAATAGGAAGTTCTTAAGACCACCACAATGGGTTCGTTCCTCTTGTTTAACTTGGTTGATCAGCAAATTACCTTTAGTTACTTATTACACCAGGAAAGGCTTCCTCCTTTCCTATGGGTTTCAGAGCTGGTCTTCATCCTTCTTCAACTTCTGCAGTAGCTCAGCAAGCTCCTGCTCCCACTAACCTCACCATCAGAGAAGATGGAATACCTGTTGAGGACATCAGGAACCAGAGCCAAGGAGGCTGGCCCCCACTGCAGGGACTTGGAGAAACAGTGGGGCCAGTGCAGAGAAGGGCCATCTCCCAAAGGCACCTTGCCTGGGCTTGAGTACCCAAGAGATGGATGGAGAATCCCAACATCAGAGGACAACGGTCCAGCCTGGGCTACTCATTTCTCAATGGGATTCACTGGGTTTTCTTTGGTTTCCCCAATATTGTACATAATAAGGTGCTGTTAAAGGGAACAAAACCTTACAGTTACAGCTGAGGAAACTCATATTTTGCGTGATCTTTTAGGTACAACATGGTTTTGGGAAGACAATGGAAACTTTCATAGCATCACCTTAGGAGTTTCCAAGGCTTCTAATTTTTAAAATTCCAAAATAGGAAGCATATCAGCTGAACAGTGCTCGATCCAGGAACATGTGATTCCTCAGTGCTCCTCTTTTCTGATGAAACCTGAAAAAAAAAAGCCTTGAGGTTGGTCTTTCAGAACCAGATTTTCTGTGGGTGGGAGCATCCAAAGAGACAATTTCAATGGGAAACTCCACAAAGCAATTTTCCTTTTCCATGTAAAAAAGATGATGCCTTTACCAGGTTTAATTCTATGTGATGATGGATTGTGCAGGCATGTGTACAAAGCTTCACAAGACGATGTGAGCTTTACTCTCTGCCTTCCCTCCACAATGCGCTCAAATAAAGGCTCTTAGCCAACAGCTTCCTGAAGGACATTGCAGGTTCAAACCTCCTTTTGGCTATCGGCGGCCTCGCCATACCCATCCCCCGTGCCTTGCACGCTGCTGTAACACTTGTCCAGTTTATAGCTGGGATTTTCAGACCTAAGGTTTAGGTGTTAACTGTAGAAGAATGGCTGCAGAAGCATGGCCATAGAATCCCTAAAGATCTGCACAATCCAGGCCTGGAATTAGAATAGGCCTGGAATTAGAATTGTGCTGAAGTTGTTGTGCTGAAGTTAACAAGAAAGTGGCCTTGATCTATTCTTGACTCCTGAGACCAAGTAACTTTCTTGTGCTAACAGGCCGTGGCTGTAACAAGCTGCAGCTGTTAGGGAAGACAGGTGCAAGGCCAAGGGAGATAGGGAGCGGAATGGGAATAAAGGGAGTAACAAACCGCAAGGCTAAAACATAGCTAACGCAAATAGCTGCATGGATAGAATGCTTGTTCTAATCATGATAATTAGTGGTGTGAGAGCAGCGCACGCTTAGGGGCTAATAACCAATTATATGTTTGCTTTGGGAACATGCTTGTGTATTGAGGCTATATAAGAAGTGTTAGAAGCCAATAAAGATGAGCAAGATGCATAACTCATATTGAGTAATTTCTTGACTCTGGCGGACCCCTCTCCCAACAGTTAACCTTTCGTCTTGGCAAGATTAGAAGCAAACCACCACAAAATTGCTACCTAGCCATTTAATCCAGGCTCAGGTTTTGCCAGGGGAGGTTTAGATGGTATATTAGGAAAAATCCCGTCACGGAAAGGGTGGCCAAACCCCGGAACAGGCTGCCCAGGGGGGTGGTGGAGTCACCAGCCCTGGGGGGATTTATAATACATGTAGATGTGGTGCTCGGGGCCATGGGTTAGTGGTGGGCTTGGCAGTGCTGGGTTAATGGTTGGACTCAACCTTTTCTAGCCTAAATAACTCTATGATTCCATGATTCTAATTGCTAAAGACTGCATATTTCTGCAGCCTGTCTCCTTGAAGCTTGTCCCTCCTGTCCCAAGGTAGGCTGGATATGGTTTGTGCCACACTCTGTATAAAGCCCTTGGACTTCAACACGCCCAACACTGCAAGAGATGGAGAATTGCTCTCTTAATTCTCTCTAACCAAGTCAAATTGATTCTCCTGTGCAGCAGAACATGACCGCCACCCGGAAACTACTGCCATGGATGCATTTAGCACCATTTAATTATATCATGTAAAGATAATTAGGAGGCTAGCTCTCACCCCGCCGTCTGTCTGGCCCACGGAGCAGGGATGTTCAGTGCCAGACAGTGGTACCCACCATGCTGGGGACACACAGTTCTTTACAAGCAGTTTGTGCCATGCGTTTTGCCATGTCTGACTTCTCTGCAATTGCAGAAATACGCTGGAATGGCTTTTTCCAGCAATCCATGAACAAATGCCCGTGAGATGCACCCTGCAGAAGCCCCTTGGCAGCCAATTGCCCCAAGTCCTACTTCCCACCAGCAAATTTCCAGGATGCAAAATCAGTCCAGAGCAGGTATTTTTAGACCCCCATCACATCCTAGCCAGCAAACAGCATCACATAAGGCTATTTATAGTAGTATCCAGACATGACTTGGAGTAAGATATATCCTATTCCTATGCGTGTCTCATGCTATCTGAAATGGAGCTAATACTCCGCAGCAGCAGTGGGAACTGTTCCCCATTGCTGTTTACATAAGCTTTTGGGGATCCACAGATAGAAGCTGCTGTTGAAGTGAAAAATTCAGACCTCCACAGAAAGTAAGTAGCACTGAGCCTTTATAAATAGGGAAACTTGGGAAAAGTCTCTGCAACTTGAAAGTGCATTTATTTTTGTAAGCATGCAGGGAGACGATAAATTATTTCTTTTGATCCTTTTCACTTCTGTGCTTACAGCTGTAAAAAAAAATATGCTAAAGGCTGCTTCTTTTTTTTCCCTTCTGAATCTATTGGTGAGTGAAAAATCCTACAGCACAAAGCAAAGCGTTTTGGATAAAAGCAGGTATTGGAGCGCTGCTCAGCCCTTAGCAGAACTGCTAGGATTTATTTCCCTGCTTCCTTGCATTAACAAATTACCCTTAACATCTCTTCAAATTCTCACCAACTCTTACAGCCTTCTGTACTTATGTGAGAGAAATTCCTCCTCTTAATCATTTGGGACAAGATTTGCCTGTTGTTCCCAGCCCCTCCCAGTTGCAGCCTCCCACGTCTTGGTCCTGGCACAGGAACAGGGCATTTGATGCTTTCACCACCTCACTAGGTAGGAAAAATTTACCTCTTTCCCTCAAATAATTATTACTATTATTATTAATATTACTATATTATCATCGTCACCATTACTACGTGCTATTGTGAATGGAGCACAGCACAAAGAGAAAAACCAAACTTCTCTATTTTTAATGGTTTGCTTTGATACTTTTGCAGGGATTCGGGGGGGAAAATGCTTGTAACTCCACACATCCATAATACAAGCCGTGTGTTAAGAGAGGAAGGACCTGGAGCAGCTATATTGTGGCCAATTCTGCTGAGCGAGCAAGGAGACAATGCTAAACGTGCACAATAACACCCATTCTCACTGCAATAACCAGGGTCTGCAATTTGGCGGCAGAGGCAATCAGTGTATTTTTGCAGAAGATTTATCGGATCCAAGAGTAAAGAGAGTGCTTTGCCCCTCTCCCCGTGCGCATGTTAATCACAGCAAACTCATTTAACAAATAAATAATGCTAAAGCAAAAATGCACAAGCCCTTTTTAATTAAAAAGTGGCTGCTGTCTTGACGTTTTTCCAATAAACTTGAAGTGGGTGGAATTAAGGTCCCGATCCTGCAACTTCGGCTCAGAAGTGGGAAAAGCCATAGAAGCAATTTTTTAAATAGTCTTGTTATGATTCCTTCTGCCTCCTCCTAAAATCCGTGCCTTCTCCAGCCTGCCCCTCTCCTCTGCCACAGCCCAAGCGTGAGCCAGGGAAAGGCTTGAAAAGGTTCCCTGGCTGGGAGCAGGAGGGTTTCCCTGATTTTTTACAAATGTTGACACCTGAAAAGATACAAAGCATTTATACCCCAACCCCACTTCTCACACCAAAAAGAGCTTTTGCCCTTGGTGTGGATTCCCAGGTGTGAACCTCTCAACTTCTCTGATGTTCTCTGTATTTCAGGGTCAGGTAGCGGAAAGATGGTTGGAAAAGTTTCACAAATAAGAAAATTATCCCATGTGTCTTCTACATTAAAAAAATCAAGGAAAACAGAAAGAGCTGGGGGGTTTTGTTCAGACACCCCCCAAAATGATTCACTCTCAGGTGGGCACCAACCGTCTTAGCGTTTTGCATCAGCAAGCTTCAGCCTGAAGCATATTTCATTATAAATAACTTACAAGCCTCCAAAAATCTAAGGAGTGGGAAATTTTATTAGAAATCCTGAAAATCCTTAACTACGAGGGGGCTGGCGGGCTTGGCTGTAATTAAACACGGCACTGAATAGCTCTATAGACTTTAATCAGGTTTGTGACAAACTCAGGGTGAGCTTGCCTCAGTAAAAGTTTATGTTTGCTTCATTAAAATCTGGATTCTGGCTTTGTCCTTGATATACTCTTGCTCCAGTTTCTTTCATCAGTTCAGTCTTCGGGAGAGTTACAGAACATTACCCATGAAGGATGTCTAGAAGTAGGTGCTTAAAAAAAGTTACCAATTAAATATCCCTTCCGAGCTCTGCTCTCATTTTTGCACCTGAAGCACAAAATCTGAATAAAAACCCCTGGCCAGTCATCTTCCAGGTGTTGAAGAAGCCGGTAAAATTGGGATGCTCTCCCTCCTTTCAGCCACTTGGTAATTACATTACATGAATAATATAAATCTACGGAAACTGGTGTTTGCAGGGCAGCGATGGGGATGCGATTAAAAACCATCGTGCCAGCCCTTACGCCATGCACGGGTGCCTGCAGCACTGATTTTGGCAGAGGAATCTCACTGGAAATATCACCATTTGCTGCTGATTTCCTCCTGACAGCCCCTCTTGGAGACCCGTCAGTTAGCCAGCCCTCCATCCATTTAATGTGCTCGTTATTGATAGCTTGCCACGATAAATGTTAATCAGAGTGTCAGCCCGCGCTGCACTAACTGCTTTAGAGGAGTCTATTACCTCAGCACAGTCACTTTTATCAACCAAATGTGTTATCTCATCAAAGAATGAAATCACACTTCTTTGACAAGATCTATTTTCCATAAAACCATTTTGACTGGCATTAATTACACTCCTGTGCTTTAATTCTTTATCTATCACATCTGATGTCACCTTTTTCCATTCTTTCCCCCAAAAATTGTCAGGCAGCCCAACCAATGTTCACCTGCAGCCTCCTGCCTACCCTGCCTTCATCCACCGCTCCCCATCTCCTCCCGGGATGGTCATACAAGGGGCACCAGCCAGTGGCCACCAGACCAGCTTTCCTGCCCAGGTCAAATAGCCCGGCCGTGTCGATTTAGACACATTCATCCCCGCTTGCTGGTGTTTAGTATCCTCCATGACTGCTAATGGGGTGGAAATTTCCCTGACATCCTCGCACGATGCAAGAAATCACCCTGGTTCTTTCAAAATGCAGCACAAAGGCAATTACTGGAAGGTCCTCATGGTCATCATCATATTAACAATCTCCTGGTCACCTTTGCCGAGCCCAGGATATATTCCCAGGACACTTGATAGAAACTTCTTATTATCGTTTGCTATCCCAGTGCAGGATTTTTTCCCACTGATGAAAACTTTCCTTATCCATCTCTACAAGTAATATCTTCTCATTAAAACGGGTTCAATTTCCAATTCCTTTTCATGTTTTAGATGGCAACATTTTCTTTTTCATTCCTGCTTTTGCTTCACAAGTAGACAATATTGTGCCCTTCCATGATTCGAGAAGCACAATTCGGCAATCCTGTATATTCCTTTTAAAGAACATCCAGGATTTATTTGCTCTTTTTCTTTACGTTTTCTTCCCAGGGAAAGTAATTTATCACTTTCCTCTGCTTGGGGAAATCAGGGCCTTTGAAGCATGGGGTGTATCCCTCGCAGCACCGTGTGTTAGGATCCATATCAGGACCAGAAGTGGCTGGAAAGGTTCCAAAATCAAACTGCCTCTTGCAAAATAAACCATCTAAAATCATTAATCACAGGGCAAACCGAAATTGCTACAAGTTTGTATCTCACGGCTCTTTCAGCCTGAGTTTGGGTGGTTACAAAAATCCATTCTCGTAACTATAAAAACAGTCTTATTAAAGAAAAGTCTTAGAAAGATTGAAATTACAAACGCAGCTCCAATTCTTTTTGTTTTATCACAGTTCTCACCTTCGCAGCAACTGGTGCTGGGGGATGCACAAAGCCAACTACGGCGCATCAGATATGAGCCATTAAACAACATTCCTGGGCACAGCACATTCCCTCTGAAGCTTTCCTTTATTTCTAATGACTGTAATTAGCCCACGGTGACTTCTCCACCCAGGAAACAAATCCCAGAGAAGTGTCACTTCACCTTCCTCCACCACAGTCCCCAAGGCAGAGGTGGCTGGGTGGTGGTGGGGCTTTTGCCATTCGATGGTCATCTGTCTGGATCAGATATTCTCGTGATGTTTTATTTATTGGCTTCAGGAGGCCATGACCATCCCGTATTTTCAAAACCTGGTGCCTTCATGAACCCCCAAGTGATGCCACTCAAGGGACACCTACTCCTGGATCTACTCAGACCTGAGTAAGCTCTACAGCTGAGTTGTCTGAAGAAACCCTACAGCTATTTCTTGCTGTGTATAAAGACTGACATTGTTTTCAACTACATTGAAGTCTTTAAAGCTTCAACTACTAAATAACTGAAATCAGCAAGACATTTTCCATGGGCATATTACTGTATTTTTTCCAACAGGGGTACGTTTACACTTTCAGTTCTGAAGTTTTTTGTCCTGAGAGCAGTTTTAGGGAAAAAAAAAACAAAACCACACAACAAAAAAAAAAAGAAGCAAAAAAACCCCAATACAGGGTAAATGGATTTTCTGTAACGTGTCTGCTGCAGGGCAACAGTTCTTGTGTCCCTAAATGACATTATCTATGGGAGTCCAGCACCAGTGATGATGGGAAAAGATGGATCATACACATGAAAAGGAAGATGCCTTTTGATGCGTGCTATTCCCTCACCAGATCCCTGGCAGCATGCACAAGAGGTTCATGGAGCATGGCAAAGTGTTACTGGAAATGATCACTCTGAAATCTCCATGTGGATGTTTAATGGTTTCATCTAATTTTAAAATATATATTTGCTTGTCTTCAAGATACCTAGTCCTGCAAGTACCTATATACTAATTTGACTCCACTGAGTCCTGCCCAGGGCAGCCAGTGAGAATATTTTGGAAAAACAAGTTATCTGCCTGCATGTATGCCTCAAAGGCAGAGCCTCCATGAAGCACCCACATGCACCATCCATCGGCGTATTGAGCAGAGCCCTTTACAATTTCCTTAAACCCCACTGACCACCCGTGGCACTGAAGTACCGCTCTGAGACAGATATTTAAAAAATATTTTGACACCTAAACTGCATGTAGATGGATTTCTAATTGAGCTTATTGAAAATCCCCCTTTTTGTGCCTATCATTAATATTAAAAGCAATCGTCTGGCCACAGGTATGATGATAAAGAGGGACAGAATTAAACCTTAGCTTAAATGCTTTGTTGGAATGAATTTAACAGATAACAAGTAGCCAAAGCATGCAGGAATTTTTCAATGCCATATATCTGTGCCAGTTAAAGTGAGAGGATTGAAGGATCGCACTAAGACATGTGTTGGGAGCCCTGTCTTAGCTCTAGAGACAGGACATTTTTAACCACAGGCAGGCAAGGTGTCAACCCTCAAAAAGTATTTTGTGAGATCTGCAATCTGACCGTCCCTAATAGAGCCCGTCTATCCTCTCCACGCAGAAAGCAAAGGCAATTGGCTGTGGATGGCTTAATACAACCATAATAAAGTGTTTGAAGGAGATCTCGCATGGAATTAGTTACTTGATTGTGAAGAGCATCTTTGTCACTGTCACTGGTTCAAGGGCAGCCCAATGTACGCCATGTCAGGGACACGGTACGAGCACTGCTGCTTGCACAATTTATAGCCCATGCTACGAATTAAAATCCAATAAAGCTTTTATAAAGGCCGCTTTGGAAGTATCAGGTTCTTTCCACATGCTCATATTTTAGGTGATAGATTTGTATAACGACTTCACAGTCGATAAAAAAATGTGCAGTTCTCTAAACTTCTGTCCTTCTTGGTTGTAAAATAATTACATAAATCTATTGTCTGAAGGTGTAGGCAGTATGGAAGGAATATGGGGTATACCAAATGTATATGCAGGTGCAGGCCAGTTGACGTAGCTGATGTTCTGCCTCTTGGTTCGCTCCACTTTGCTCTTTTGAATGGCAAAATGAGCTCCCAGCTTCAGGGCCATCCCTGCTGTGGCAGCAACGTGACCTCCTGCACCACAGATGCTCCCCGTAAATCCTACATGGAGTCTCGGGGAGATGCATCCTGATGCTAACCCAGAAATGACTGGCTCATTTTGGGATCACAGATTAGCAGTGTTTGGTTTCTAGCACTACCTTGCTTGGTTCCAGTCCTTTCAAAGGCATTTACCCCCCACCCCCCCCGGAGGACTATATTTCTAACATCTGCAGGTAAAGTGAAGCCCCAGTTTTCTTAGTGTTGTCCAAAACGATGTCTCACCAAAAATTCTTGGGATTCATTTATTCAGCTGGACTGTCCTAAGGGAGCTAAGTCCTGGACCTGGACCTATTTTTAATTCCATCCTAAACCCTGCTGTGACACTAGGAGTGGAACTCCTCCCAAGAAGAGAAGAGGGACCCACAAGGTCCACACGCACCTGAATCTCTTACTCCAGTTTTACCCTTTTTTCACTGCTTTGGTGGAACAAACAGAAGCCGCAAAGTGAGGTAGAAATATTAAAGCAAGAAGAATTATGTGCTTAATTGTAAACTGAGATGGAAGATTAAGTCTGTAGAAAGAATTACTTATGTAGGGGCCTGTTGGGACCTGTTCCTCACAGCTCACTGCACACCAGCTAAGTGATTTTAACCCTCTGCCTTCCCCTATTGCTTCTCTCTTACCCCCATCACAGTGGAAGGAATTTACTTTGTTTAAGAACATCATTAAAAGGCTCATCCCCATGCCATCCCCAGCCATCTCCAGCCATACCCCTCCCCTGTGGACCCAAAGCACATCAATACCGTGCCCAGGACATCATGGCCATCAATCTTTTGTTGAGTTGCCATTCAGTCACTGATTTTTCTAATATTCTCCAGCACCTCCAGATGCCAGGAGGTGAAGCTACAGAAAAGAGCCAGATCACAGCAGATTCATAACAAAATCCTAAGAAGTGGGAATTCTACAAGTGCAAGTTTTTATGCTTTCGTGACTCAAAGGGAAAACCAGAAAATGTGACCCAAAAGCTCCCAAACCAGAAACAACGCAAAAACACTTAAGCAGAAATGTCAAGTTCTTCTGGCATAGGACTCATGATTTTTGATGCTGATTTTGAATGCTGAATGTGTACATTGTGGCCTTTCGTTGATTACTGAAGTTATTATAGCACACCTTGAAAAGCTGCACTAGCTCAAGGCAATCCATCAGGATCTTCCTGGGCCATCCCCGACAGCAAGCATGGTGAACCCACAACCACAGGAGAAGGAAGGAGAGCAGTTATTTTGGAAAGGCCCAGTAAGTTCTGGGGAACTGATGTATATTTGTATATTAACAACTGATGTATATTTGCTCCAAGAAGTCCCAGGTTTGCGGTGAAAGCAGGCAGGGGAGGACAGGATGGCTCCAGCCCATCAGCCCTACCAGCTGAACATCAGCACATAGCTCCATTTTAAGGTGACTCCCAATGGATGCTTTGAGATCATCCAATGGATGTCCCAGGGGATACCCCTTTGCTCTCATCTCCCAGTGCAAACCTGAAGACCACACATTCCAACAGATAACTGCCTAGTCCAAAATGGAACCATAAGGAAGAGGCACGGACCCACAGAGAGAAACCCACGAGATGGGGCCACCTTGGGTCCTTTACACCAAGGGGAAGCACCAGCAAAGACTCAGAAGATCCTATAGAATTTGCTTCAGGCATGTCTTCATCCCTTTTTTTATTTGCTTTCTCTGAGTATCTTTTAGGAATTAGATTTGTTGTTGAGCATATTTACAACAACAGGAAATTTTAGGAGACAATTAATTTTAGGAGACAATTATCAGAGGCAAGTTGCTGGGAATCACATTTTCACGTTAGAATCCAGAACTACTTGCTCTGGAGAGCTGACTCCAAAGTCCCAGGCAAATCCATTCAGAAACGAGATGTGATACTGGGTGACAAGGATGTATGCTAAGGTAAATTAACATGTCTTAAGTGCCCATAACATAAAAGAGCTATAAAACACCTATACAGTGAAGTTTATCCATTGAAGTTATTTGGTGCTTAAAATTTCAGGTAAATAAATCAGTAATTATAATTAGTTGGTTAGAAGGATTGAGAGGCAAAAAAATTAAGCCGAATCGATTGACTCATTTATGGACTGTGAATTATTTGCTCCATCTTGCTATGCTATCACACTATCAAATGCATTTAATAAAATTGTGGTACCTTGATATTCATTCCTGCATGCATACGTAGGTACTTATGCTGGAGCTATAGGCTGAATTGCCATTTGTATTAATTAACTAAATCAAATATATGTGGCCCTGCCCCTCATCAAGTTGGCAAATAGACATTATTGCTATTGCACTGAGGCTTGGAGCAGGCAAGGGAGCCACGGGTTTTCCCCAGCACCAGGCGGGTATGGACAGATATTGTACCCCCACTCAGTACATCCCCGGGATTATTTGGCTGCCTATGGAAAAAAACCGACAGGATTTATCCCAAAGGGAAAATCCCATCCCACACGGGGGAGCTCAAGCCATGAGCTCCTGCTGAGTCCGCAGCGATGGGCAAAACACAGCCAAACACAGCCACCGCCCGATATTTTACCTTCTTTGCATGCCAAATAACCTTCCTGCAGCATCGAAGGCAGGAGGATCAAGGTAAGCCTTGCCTTTAAATGGGGCACGTCGGATTTTCAGGGAGAAAATAGGTAAGCAGATTTGTTGGGTGTATTTAGGGTGACCTGGCACAGCACTCAGCTCTGCCGCCCCAAGGTAAAAGTGGTGGCAGCCCAGGTTCTGCCGCGAACCCCAAAATCCCTCTTCCCAAATGTGGTGGTAGCACCAGCCCAGCTTCATGCCTGTGGCCACGCTCCAGCTGACCCAACTGAAGCTGTATATACATACTACAGGTATTTTACCTGTGTCAGTGGTCTAGGAAAGCTGCCTAACCCCTTTTCCTGACTGCAGTAAGAAGTGGGCAGTTTCTCTTTTTGCTGAATTTTACCCTAAACTGAGTGTTGCTGTCTATGGCTAAAAAAAATACAGTGTCATGCAGCTGGAGCCGTGGGCTTGGTGCACCACGGATGTTTTCACTTCAGTCCTGTAATGTCTTATTTTGTTTCAGGTAATGTGAGAGCAGAGTTGGAAGGGAGAGTCATGAACTCTGAAGAAGTCTCAAGTATCTTCTCCCTCCCATCCCTTTGCCTGTTCACCTTGGATTTGTGCACATGGACCTACTGGAGCAAGGCCAGAGGAGGCCACAGAGATGACCAGGGTCTGGAGCTCCTCTGCTGGGAGGACAGGCTGGGAGAGCTGGGGTGGTTCAGCCTGGAGAAGGCTCCAGGAAGACCTGAGAGCTCCTTCCAGCACCTAAAGGGACCGACAGGGAAGCTGGAGAGGGGCTTTGTACCAGGGCCTGTAGCAACAGGGCAACAGAGAATGGCTTTACACTGGAAGAGGGGATATTTAGCCTGGATCTTAGGAAGAAATTGTTCCCTGTGAGAGTGGGAGGCGCTGGCAGAGGCTGCCTGCAGCAGCTGTGGGTGCCCCGTCCCTGGCAGCACCCAAGGCCAGGCTGGGGCTTGGAGCCACCTGGGCTGGAGGGAGGTGGCCCTGCCCAGGGCAGGGAGGGTAGAACTGGGTGGGCTTTAAGGTCCCTTCCAACCCAAACCTTTCTATGATCTTTCAAACGCTTCAGCATCCCTTGGATATTTTCCATTACAAAACAGGAATGGATTTCCCATGCTTGGGTGGGGAGAGCTCTAAGCAACCTTTTGCAGAGCTCTTTCAGCCAGTTGAGTGAAGGAAAAGCTCCTCCCTGCAAATGTTCTTTGCATTTCTTTCCCCAACAGAAATACCTCCTCTCTGCCTGTGATATGCTGAAGTCTGATATTGTGCAAGTTCCTTTCCGAGAAAAAGAAACGCAGTCAGAGGATGAGACCACTACAAGGCAGTTTGGCAACACGATGAGAGACAGCATTTTTATTTTTTTTTCATTGATGCTCACAAGTATTTTCAATTTTGCTTTCATTTTCTACCTGCAGACAGTATTCTGTGATGCTGAGCATCCCACCAGCCACACTGCTCTAAACAAAAGCTTAATTCACCTTAAAAGGGGAAATGGAGTAAGATGTACAATAACACTGGGTTAATGAGGAGCTCCCTGTCACACAGCTTGCTTTCCCGGAGACCTGAGGGAGTCTGTCCTGTGATACACCGTAGAGGTTGATGGCAGACCACGCTTGCAATACCTATCACCGTTTGAGGGACCACAGTATGGTTCACCACATGATGGGCTTCTGCGTAGTGGGGCTGAGCTGGCTCTCCCCAAATGCCTCGTTCACCCATGAATCTCAAAGCTGAGACTAAAATCTAAACCCTCCCCTCCTGCCTTGGACTCAGATGAGCCAAACCTGAATTATGTGGCTTGGACCTGTTTGCACCCATTGGCCGAGGTTCATGGCCGTTCAAAGCTATGCTGAGAAGAGAACATTTTCTCTTCCCCTTCCCACCCTACACTGCCTGTAGCAGATGGCCCTGAGTTTAAGAAAATGTTCCTCACCCAGTGTTTTATTGGATGCTGATGCCCATACAATAGCCGTTGGATATTTCCTGCTTTTTTTTCCAGCACTCAGGGAGAAAATGAAATAATTACACAGGGATCCCTTGTGTGCAGCTCCGAGCACCAAGCCCACTTCACCTCCCCCAGAAAAAACAGCCTCCAGATGCTCTACAGCTCAAAAAGCTTTATCCCCTTCTCATACCTTATCGTACACTCTACGATACGGCCTCATGCTGGAAACTGTTCGGCTCTCTTGAACTGTAGCAGGACTTTTTGTCCCTAAGGAAATACTATTCAGAAGGCATACATTTGCTTTCATTACATGCAAGTTTTAGCAGCATCATGAAGATGAACTTCTTGAAAGTACATCTCCTGGAAAAAAAAATATTATATGGGAAGACGACATAATTATTACATATATCTTTGGCATACTTGATGAGAAGCACTTTAGTGTGTAGGTGTAGCTTTAGTAGAAAAAACAGGATTAAATTTATACAGAGCGATAAAGTTATTCTATGCAATTACAGCTCACCTTTGAGACCTTTCCCTAGAGAGAGCACGTTGCAGAGCTGGGCAGGGCCTTACCTGTGACATCAGTGCTCACTCTTCTTCCAAAAATACAGTTTTCTTCATGTGTAATGCCCTTGTCAAGCTCTAAATGAGTTATTGTCAACGATAACTCCAAGTCCATATGCCAGCAATAATGCCCAGAGCATCCAGTAACTGTTGATAGCCTGTCCATGCGTTGGGTTGAGTTGGGTTGGCCACCTATGGGCAATGCCTAGCTGGAAATTTGGGGTTACTATGACCTCTTCTTCAGCTGCATGCCATGAGTTATCTCAAAATACTCCAGAGCACTGGAGCTATTCAAAAATCATCTTTGCTTTGAGGGTACCTGAGCACTGCAGAAATGGTGCAGTGCCCAAGCCTTGATTCCCAAAGCAAAGACAACCAAAACAGTTCTCTGCTTGGGTTGTGCACACTCACCTGCCCAGCAGAACCCTTCCAAAGGGGACACAAAGCATTGCTATAACCTTTTCTCAGGAAGCGTGGCTCTGTTTGCATACCCAAGAGATAAACTCAGTACTCAGAGGGCTGGAGCATCTCTCCTGTGATGACAGGCTGGGAGATTTGGGGCTGTTCATCCTGGAGAAAAGAAGGCTCTGGGAGACGTTAGAGTAGACTTTCAGTACCTAAAGGGGGCTTAGAAGAAAGATGGGGACAGTTTTTAGCAGGGCCTGTAGTGAAAGGACAAGGGGGAATGGTTGTAAACTCAAAGAGGGGAGATTCAGACTAGATGGAATGAAGAAATTATTGACAATGAGGGTGGTGAGACACTGGCACAGGTGGCCCAGAGAGGTGCCCGATGTCCCATCCCTGGCAACATCCAAGGCCAGGCTGGACGGAACTCTGAGCAACCTGATCCAGCTGAACATGTCCCTGCCCATGACAGGGGGTTGGACTAGAGGGACTTTGAAGGTCCCTTCCCACCCAAACCATTCGGTGATTCTCTGATTCTACGATACTCTGTTCGCCAAGTGAAATCACTGCCCCATGTGAAAACCCTTCCCGGAGCAGACGAACCCTCCAGCAACAAAAGGGCAGCACTTGCCCCTGTGTTTTTTGCAGAAAACAGGAGCAGATCTGAGTGGCAGATGGGGAAGCACAAGGCAACAGATGTCTGTGAGGAGCATCACAAGCAGCGCGCGGCAGCTGCCTGACTATTGTTGAGCTGTCGCAGGTGACAAGGGGACAAAGCCGGCATCTGTGCCTGGGAACGAAGCAGTGCCAGGGAACACAAGGCACTGCCATGGGACAGTCTGTGCTGATAAACCCCTCAAGAGCCTGGTGTGCCATCAGCCTGGGCACATGGAGGAGTCTGCCCCAAGCGCTGGGGGACTGACACTGCCCCACCGCGGGTACTGGACCTGCCCCGTGCCACCACCTTTGCCAGGAGATGCTGCAGAGGAAGGAGTTCATCGGTGCAACCTTCAGTCAGACTTGTAAAGCAAACAGTTCATGCCTAAACACTGTGAGATTTTGAAATCAGCCATCTAGGCCTGGAAAATTGCAGAAAATTGTAAAATCCACAAACTGGCACCCAGCCTCTCAGGATTCCTGAGATGAAACGCAGCACATGCCTAAATTTTTCTGGCTTGAATATTTTTGTTAGTATGTGTTTGTGACACCTATATGGCAGGCAAGGTGTTTCCCACCACATTGGGAACAGAAATACTGTGTGAAACGGCTGCTTTGTGCACATCATACTCGAGTCCTGAATGTTACTGTCAGAACTGTTTCAGAAAATTATTTGAAATGGTTTCATGAAAGCTTCTCAGCCTGACAGTCTCTTCAAAATGAGAACTTTTCATCCCCAAGTCATCCTTGTTTCCTAAAGCAGAGAAGCAGCTTCCTTTGCTTAATGGGAGCATCACAGTGACTCTCAATTCTTGGGTTTACTCTGGTACTCTGAGCATCTTCTGGGCAGGACAGCAAGCCCAGACATCACTTTGCGCAGGGCAACTGAGAAGTTGATTTTCCAGGCACTGGGTACTTCCTTAAGTAAAAGCACTGAGCTTTAATAATGATGAGAAAGGCAGCTTGCAGGAACTTGTGGGTTATTTTGGCTGGAAGACCACCCAGTACAACAGCACAGCTGGGGATGGCCAAAATCAGGCTTCATCCTAAGTCAGACAACTGAGAGCTGCAGCCAGGAGGGGAGAGGGAAGGAAAGAGGTTTTATAAAATAATGACGTTTATTTTTTATTTAGAGATGATACTTGAATTCTGAAATGGATGTAATTTGTTTCAAATAAGGTTTCTAAAAGGCTCAGCCATGCAAAGAAAAAACAGACTTCAAGTGCATACAAAGTGCAGTACATAGTATTGCACTTAGAGTTGAATGAAATGCTTCAATTAACCAAAACAGAATTTTCAAAAATATTTTTGACTAAGCTGCTGATTCCAAAGATCCACAATTATGGCAAAATGCAAAATGCACACAGAAAAAGGCAGTGGGATACACTCCACCTGCTTCCTCCCGTCAGCATCTTACCAAATCTGCCCACTCAGAAACCCAACCACGACACAGACGAGCGTGTACGAAGATGTAAAACCCACTCACTTCAGCGGATCAAGAGGGAAGAGAAACAAAGCAGCAAATAACCTGGGTCATGTTGTGGGTTTTTTCAAAGCAATGGGGAAACAAAACCGGAGGGAGAAGCAAAACTAGGAGGTGCAAGAAGGAAGGGAGAAATTCCTTCATTACAACTGGCTGCTTGGACAAAGTGACAGGTCTTCCAAAGAGAATTTACAGACCTCTGAAGGCAAGTTTTACTGTATACAAAAGAAAGTACTTGGAAAAGAACTTATAAGGCAGGCCTTATATATTTATAAAAGTGAAGGCATCGCATGAAAAGCAAAGCGGGGATCCAGTTTCACTTCTTTTACAGCAACCAAGTGGTCTCCATCAAGTCCAGCAGCCCAAAAGGAGGCCAGTGTTGAGTCAAGAGGTTGATGTAGGGGTTTCCCTTCCAGGGGACATCGGAGTGGACCCTGCAGCCCCAGGCTGGGGTAGGATGCTGATCTCCAGAGCCCATCGCAGGGACCCCAGCCCTGAGCCATCTGCCCAGACCTCCCAGCTCATCCTTGGCAGTAATTATCTGGTTTAGCAATTGAAATCTCCCAGCGTGTTGGGGTAATGACTTCCTCGCCGGTCACAGAGCAGTCATTGCGTTGGCTTGTCAGACCAGCACATTTCAAAGTCATACATCTCACCCCAAAAATGGCTCTGCTGTGGTAGGCAAATAAATTGTCGATCCATTAAAAACACAGCGGTCAAAAACTCAGCCAGGCCTGCGTGTTGTCAAGCACCAGGTCAACGGTGCTGCGCTAATGCTAGGGAAAAAATGCCCTCATTAGAAAGAAAAATACATCTCGCCATTACCACGAACACAGAAAAATGGAGGTGAAAAAAATGCCACCCTACAGATGTAAACACAGAAAATTAAAAGGGGAAATAGAAAGAAGTGATGGGATACAGCCTGCAGTGCAGGGAAGGGAGTGCAGAGAAGGAGCTGGGAGTTGCTCTGTAATTCCGGCTCAGCCAGCAGGCGCCTTAGGAAATCAGTTAACCCCTGTGATCCTGTTATCTGAAAATGGGGATAATCATTCTTACCCACCTACATCCCTCGAAGGGGTGTGATGGGATTAGTTAGCAGCAGATCTAGAAAATGCAAATTGCTAAGCACACTAATGAACCTGATGTGTCCCTGCTCCAGCGCTGTCTCCTGGGTGGGATGAAATAGGCTCTGCTCTCCCCATTGGCATTTTATCTTTCTTTTGCGGAAGCCCAGAAGAGCCCAGCTGCACATGGCCTACGGAAAGCAGAGCCGTAAGGATGCCTCAACCCATGCTCATGCAGGGACAGCCCTTATCTGGGTGGCAATTCCCAGTGGAGCTTAGAAACCACATCCTGCATTGATACTCACATTGCTCAGAGCTCCCAACCACAAAACCCCCAGAAAACAATTTATTCCCTTCCTTTGTCACATTGCGCATTGCAAAACCACCTCTACCTCCTCCAGAGTTACACAGGACACACAGCCCCCAAGATGCTCCCTGGAGGACCCCATTTATCCGCTTCTCATCACTGCCCTCTTCTCCCAGTCACCAGCTGGGGCTTTGCCAGCACCAAGATGAGCACGATTGTCCCCAAACTGTTATAGATACTTGCAATATCCCTGTTTCAGCAGGCCAAGGTGATGGTCACCACCAGCACAAAGGTTCAGTTGGGGACTATAACACCCCCAAGCCTTCACCTCTCCCATTATGTCCCATCTCACACTGCATTGCTGATCCACATGCATTGCCTTTACCTTACTGCATAGCACCACCTCGGTTTTGAGGCCATTTCTCCAATTTGCCAAGATCCTTTCAAATTCTAGCCCTGTCCTGCAAAGCCATTTTGGGGCTTTTCTCAGTCTGGGATGACCTGCAAATTTGATAAGCACATTACCACACCACCAATGTCACCCCCAAAAGCTAGAGATGAGTGCCCATCCCAGGACAGCCCTGGGTAACCCCCAAACACACCCAAGGGTGTTTCCACAGGGAGCCAGTGATGACTACTGTCCAACGGCAATTTCCTACCCAGCCCTTCCCTACCTTAAAAGACTTTCTTCTGGACCACATTGCCCTATTTACCTCGCCAAACTGCTATTTGACACATCATTAAATGACTTATTACAGTTGCAGGAGAAAAAAGCCAGATGCACACTCCACCATGGCAGCCTCCAACATTGCATTAACACTTGCCGGTAGAGTGGAGATCTAAGAAATAAATCAGTTACCGCAAATGAACTATCACTTCCCAGCAGTTTGCTTACTTGGAGATCAGGCAAGTCGCTGAGCCAAAAGGTCAGCGGGGACCCAGGGGAAAATAAAAGACTTTATCATCAGCCGAAGCAGGATTCAGCTCCCTTGACTCATGGCATCTGCAGCATAGATGTCTCCATTGGAGCTAATCACCCTCTGATTCCTTTAGTCAGCAAAGAGAAACAGGCATTTTTAGGGAGTGATTCATTGAATGTGTTTTAAATGTCTTCTGCGGGATGAAATAAATCACACCTAGAAATCTCGGTTTTGCACATTTCATCAGATGGATCCTACTGCTGTTGTCAAGATGCCCCATGTCATGGACTGTAAATTAATAAGGAAAGCACCATGGAAGGTGTAACAGCTAGAGTTGTTTGCTTTGAAGTCAAATCCAGCCCTCCATTTTTATAATTAAATGAAATAAATGTATATCTAGCCTAATAATATAAAAAATGTATAATAATACATGTACACCCTGTGAGCACCCTACATGCTTCCCAAGGCCTGGACACCATCACTGACCAGGCACCATCCCTCTGTTTTCCTTCACTCCATTCCTCTTTGCCCACAACTAGAAAAATTCATATTTTCTGTCCCAGATGTGAGCTTTAACATTTGTTACTGGCACTTAGTACATGCTTGAATTATTGTGCTGGCTGCTAAACAGAAAAAGATTTAGTAGGATTAATACGGTGAACAAATGAAAAAATGTGCTGAAGGTGGTGAGGGGATAGCAAGAAAACTCCCAGAGAGCAGCTCTCCTCTCCGTCCCGATGATTTATCTTTTTCATTTTAGCACTCAATGAGAATTTTTGTATTAGCATTGGAAACAACCTCTTAACGAAAACTGGAAAGAAAAAAAGCATTTCCTACCCAAAATCTCCCAATTATTGGGAAGGGGAGAAAAGAATAATTCATATTGCAAGGGTGATGCACTGGGCTTGTTCACGTGGTTGGAAATTGGGCTCGTGGGGTAAGACCAGGGCAGCTCCCATGGGACTGCAGGGCCGTGTTACATATCCTCCCGTGCAAAGGGAAGCTCTGAAAAGGGCATCAAGCAGGGACCCAGAGTCCCTCAGCCAGGCACATCCCAACATGACACCTCGATTTTAGAGGTAGCATTGAGCCTGGGGAAATCTCTCTTCTTTTTAAGCATCAGATAAGGATAAAACAAGAGCTTCAGCAGGCTCTGGTTGCCCCACCAGCACACCTTACAACACAGATGTTGCCAGATGACAGCACAACCACCAACCCTGTGCCTGCAAACAGCAAACACCAAATATTTTATGCTAGATTTCAAAGGCTAGGAAATATTTTCTTTGTAAATTTCCAAGTTTCAGAAGGGGAAAAAAAATAAAAGCAAAAAGTTGATGCAACTGGTTGTGAAACCACTGACATTTGCCATCCTCCCAGCACACTTTCCACAAACTGGCACCAAGATTGTTCATACCACACAAAGCAGAGGATGTTGCTGCTGGAAAACTGGTGTAAGCATCTCCCCCAGCTTCACTTGCAAATTCAACTGGAAGTCCACACATGCTTGCCTCCCCGTGCCACCCTACACACTGGGACAGGGGCAACCACAGCATCCCCAGGCCACCAGGATGCAGGGAGATGCTCCCCCAGCACCATCCAGATGAGAGGGACCACAGTCACTCTCCATCATTTTTCAGGAGAAACATCCAGCAACAAGCGTGGCCAGCAGAGGCTGGGGTTCATGTCACTAAGCCTGTGTGGGGACAACGCTCTTGGGAAAATCTTCTCAGGTGCCACGGCCAATTCTCAGCGCTGTTGTTCCACCCGCACAGGCTAAACCTGTCTAAGCTGGGGTAATGATAGAAGGAGGCAAATTCCCCTTCCCCACATCTCCTTTGAAGATGGGGAGGAAAAAGGGGAGCTGGCTCGATTGCAGGCACTGACCCAGCAACTGATCTGAGACACAAGCCGAAGCCTCTACACATCATCTTGAGTAGGTGCCAGGATGACCACGGACAGATGGAGTAAAGGCTGTGACGATGCTCGTGCACAGCTGTGCAAGGTTTGCAGGGGACCCGCAGGTTTCTTTTCAACCCAGGGATGCCAGCGTGGCACCAGGGCAGCCTCTGAACCATAAGGAGAGCAGCAAAGAGTAAAAAGCCATTTCTAACACAGCTAAGTAGCTACTGAGTATGACAGGAACAGCCACACAGAGCAGCTCACCCTCAAAGGGAAGGCTGCAATCAGTAACACTGTTAAAAATAAAAACCTCTCCTGCTGATGCTGCAGTTACAGCATGAAACGATCAAAACCTACACAAAGGCTTCATCTACTGAGGAATCACAAAATAGCACACAATCCTGCCTCCGGTTTCCTCAAATAACAAGCAGCTCAACAGTCCAGGGATGCAGGAAGGAGTTTATCCAGAGAGACCCTTCCCAATTCGTTTTCAGAAGATCAGTGATGCTTCATGGCTGAATTGAGTCCCAGCGTGGGGTCAGCAGGAGCGAGGAGAGGGGCAGCTCCTTTCCTGCTGGCATCACTCATTTCTTCTTGAAGCATCACCACCCATCCCTTCCCCTGGAGATCCCTGAGCATCCTCCCAACCTGCTTATATCTGTTTAAATAAATTGGGATGACTGTCTGGTAGGGCCACCAGCACCATCACCTCCAGTGTCATCCCATCGTCAGCCTCAAAGCCGTGTCCAGCAGCTGAGTGCCACCAGCAAATGCAGCTCCAGAGATGGTACAACAGATTTGGTTAATGAAACACTATTTTGAAAAAATGTCAGGTTTATCAGTTCAGCTCTAGCACGAGATAAGGCAACCTCACAGCTTGCTGACCCTACTGCAACAGCAGCGGGAGCAGTCAGGCAATCCCTGACTACCATACCGGCATCTACCCCCAAACTGGGCACACCAACCTGTGCAGGAGGGGGCCTGGAAATCAGGACCATGGGTGGCAATCAGTTAGCTGAGGGGAATGTGCTCGAGACCTTGTAGGTCACGAACCCTGGGAGGACAAGGAATGTGAATAGATAACAATTAACAGGATGAGTCATGCCGAGAGAGGATAGGGGAGTGGGGGACAGATGGGCCAAGGAGAGGTAACACCTTGCTGTTAATTGATGAAAGTGTCCTTTGTTTGTAGTTAACCACCAATCAGGGATTGCCTAGTATGTAATGCTTAGCTTAAAGAACCAATCTGTTTAAAGCGCGCAGCTTCTGAAAACATATATAAACTCGTGCTTGTGTACAATAAATCGACATTTGTTTGCATCAAACAGCGTCCTGTCTCTCATCGCGGCAAACCTGCTCCATAGCTGGTGAGAAAGAAACAGGCACTTCTAAGGAATGAGGCTTTAGGCTTTCTCATCCCAGTGTAGACACCTGGGATCAGTCGGACAAGTTACCCCCTGCAAGTCAGAGCAGCTCCAGCACAAACATCCAACAGCATCCAAAGGCTGAAGAAGAGAAACCTGGTACTTTGAGGTCTTGGAAGGGCTGAAAAAACAGGGAACTGCCAGACTGGTGAGATTAAAATCATCCAGAGAAACAAACCATCCTCCTCCTCAGATGATCAGAGTGTTGTCTGGGATGAGAGGCTGTCCCATAGGTCTCCAGCTAGCAGGTAAAACTGGGGAAAAGAGCAGAAGCCTTGTGAAAATCAGGGGGAAGGGGAATGGCGACACATCCCTTTGCAGTCTCGCACTTGCGTTTTATTTATATACACTCAGCTAGCTATGCAAACACCTGTGAAAACCCATTAAACCCATTTGAAAACACTTTCTGAAAGCCGACTGCGCTGCATGGCTCAGCAGAGAGCGTGTCCCCTCTCTCCAGGGGTCTCCTTGCTCACGGGAGGTTGCACACCTTCTTCTGATGATCATCATGGCCTACGTAAATAATCCAAGACTGGTTTTACGGTGTCACTCCAGCACTAAAGGGGCTGATCCAAGACCCCACAAGGCTGGTGTTCAAACCTGGATTTCTAAGCCTTCGTTTTGGAAGAGCCCAGGCCAGGCTTAGGATTGGTCCACCACAGAAATGGGACTTTGTCGTTTCTTCTACTGATATGAGAGAAGCCAGAGCATTGAGCATTTTGATATTGTTTAGTAGTGGGAAAGAGAAAAAGAAAAACAGAAGAAAAACAGGCCTAAAATTTCAGGGAGGTTTCTTGATCCAAAATTCATACTGAGCTTCATAGATTGCACTGTTCCTACACACAGCTGTCTGCAGGAGGGTTAAAAGCAGTTTCAAAGAAGGTGAAGACCCTTGGTGCAGATATCACATTTATAATCTTCTACATTGAACCTGTTTTTTTACAGCCATAATTTGGAAAGGGTGAAGCGTCAGACTCCGTTTTCAAGCAGACAGATGACAGGGTGTCTACCCAAAACTTCAAGCCTGCTAATTGGCAGTAGGTTGTTTTGGGAGGATGAAGCCTTGCTCGCTCCTGTCCTGAGGATGTAATTACAAAAGGAAGATTGATGTTTCATAGTCGGATCCACAGGAGCCACTCCAGAGGGACATTTATAGATCACAACATGACCGCAATAATCACACGGGGACGTTAATGACACCCAACCGAGTTCTGCAAATACACTACAGAGAGGTGTCCAAATACAAGGGAGAGGAATTAATCTTCCAGGAGAATTATTTAAGACTTATAATCTGTTGAGAAAGGAATTACTGGCTGAGTGCTATGCAAAGCTATGGTAATTATGCTAACAAATTAGAAGTACATTTATCTGCTTTCAAAGATGTTCATCAACATTGTATGCTTGGCTTTCCCCATACACAGTTATGGGCAGAAATCATTATTCTTTTCAGGCTGCCACATACCAGCCCCAAACCACAACAGACCTTTTTCACCAGGTAATCCGCCAACATAAAATCCCAATTTTAGGCCACATAATCTCCAGGAGTCACCTCAAGTGCATCCTGCAGCAATCTGATTTATGATCCCTGTAACATAAGGATGTCACTGGCATGACCTGTCCTGACACCAAGGGCCAGCAACAAAGATTTCCTTGAAATGCAAGAAGCTTGATCTAGTAAAAAAAAAGGATAATAAATAAATGCTTGTAAAAAGTACTGTGGATAAATGTGCATGTCTGATTATAAATGGTAAAGGTCAAAGACATATTTTTCTTCTTCATCTTTTTCTGGAAAATCGACGTATCGTTAGTCAAAGCAGGGGTTCTGAGAAAGGCAACTGTATTCTCTTCTGCTCCTATGCAATGTCCATTCTTACTGTAGTTTTAGACTGGTAAAATAGTTCCTTTAGCCATCATTCCCATGTAGCGGTGTGGGGAGGTGTTCTGGTCAAACCTCATCCTGGCTGACAGCATCGTGGTGAGTCACCAGTTTAGAGCCCACAAGGAAGGTTTGAAAACATTTATTTTCCACTTGCCAATGTATCTGTAGTTAAAGCACAACATGGGACCATACTGGGTTTATTGAAACTCTGCCAGAAAGCCTGGCAGGTTTCTTCCAGAATTTTATCTAACAAGTAGGCAGATTTTCACATTAAAAAAAATTTTAAAAATCTGACTTATTTGGGGGGCTGGAGAGCATCCTGTAAAGCCTGATGCCTCATCCCGCAAGCCCACAAGCTCCCAGCAGCCTGTCTCATGCAGCCCCCAAGCAATCAGCTCCAGTGCTCAAGCTCCCAGTAGAGTAAAGGAGACAACAGCCATCCTCTTTTGTCAAATGTCAGAGCCAAGGCTTGTCCCTCTGCAGGTGTCTCACCCAGGAGGCATCACCCTGCACCCAGCTGTGCATCAGAGATGCAGCAACAGCTCAGGACCTGGTGCAAGCTGCTTGGTGGCCCTCAGAGCCTCCCAGGGCAGATTCTGATGGCACCCAAGGACCCCTTCCCACCAGAAGACACCATCTAGGTCAGGTGTCCACACTCAATGGGACCTTGCTCCCAACGTCCTTCACTTCCCAGGAGCAAAACTGCTGCTCCTCAAAAGCATCCTGCAGGTTATTAGCTTCTAAATAAGCTAATCTACTAAAAAAAGTTTAGCATGCACCAGGACTGTGGAGCGCATCTCCATCATGCCTCCCAGACAGCACGACAGCCCAAGGAACATGCAGGCAGCAGGAGTAAAACCTCCTGTACACCATGGAGGAACACGGGCTCAGCCCACAGACACCCTGCTCCAGAAGAAATCCCCACTGCATTTTCCCAAGCTATCCTAGAACCTACCTCCCGGGATTTCATCCAAGAGAATGATCCTGGCCTAGCACATGCTGTAGCTGGACCCTGCCCAAGGGTCCATCCATGACAAGGCACAGAGATGCCTGGTTCGGACGTCTAGTTACCAAGCGGAGGAGCTGGAACATCGGTGCTGTTGGGAAGGGATGCAGAAGGGTGCATGGCTGTCCCCAGGCTGGGGACTTACCCTCGCCTCCCTTTGTCCTGGGGAAGTACAGAAACAGGATCACTTAGAAACTTGGAGCGAGCAGATAGATATCTATGTTGAGACTTCTGTATTGCAGCGGGAATGGCTATTGCCCCTCAGAATGGTGGAGGAAGGTTGCCACCGTTAACTGTGCATACTCATAGCAATACCTCCCAAGGATGCAAGGTAGAAAAGTAAATATATTTACACTTGGTAAAACCAAATTGGTTATGTGCAATGAGGAAACATGTGCATGCGATTAATCACTCAAGGAAAAGCTGCTTAAATCTCATCAGGTTGCTTTCAAAACTCTTCCTAAATCAGGGATGTAGGAGGCAGGAGAGGTCCCAGCTCCTGGTGAGGGCAGTCGCGGCAGCCCAGCACTAGCCATCATTGCACGGGGTGGAAGACCAGCCTGGTGCAGACCAGACCTGACATTACTTAAACTGTTGCTAAATCCAGTCTCTGTCTTTTTTGCCTCTGGTTTGGTGCTGTGAGTGTGCCCTGAGGGCCGTGCCGGCGGGCTGACTGGAGCCCCTTTCATCTCTCCCCGCACAGCCAGGTTGTAATTTCCTGAGGACTGGAGCCTACAGCAGTTTCATTGTAGGCTTTGCTAATGAGCCTGATGTCCTAGAGGAAAGCCGGCTGCTGGATAGCATGCAAGGACATGTTGGGACACAAAGCTTTGCTCCAGGACGGGATTATCATTCTCTTGTCAGAACTCAAACCACTTAATTACTTTGTACAGAGATGACTGCGCTGCAGCAATGGAGATGAGTTGTCCCTGCAGCAAGGGAGGATGTGGGTTTGCTCACGCAGTGGCCAGCATCTCAAGCGTAGGTGGAAACCCTTGGGCATGGTCCTGGCGATGTGACAACCACCCTCTTGGCTCTCCCTGGCCACCATCATGCTGCCTTTGAAGATGCCAACTCACAAAAGTAAGAGGAGAGGGCAAATTGACTCCCACTTTTCACCCAGCACACTGTTTTGCCCACAAGAGTGTCCTCACCCACTTAAAGCAGTGTGAAATTCATATGGGAGGTGCTTCCATTTAATTACAAAATAAGTAGGGTTGGTTTTTAATCGCCTCACTGTTTTCCAGAGCCAACCAAGAGCTTCCTGCGACGGGTAGTGGAAAAATGTCGGGTATTTTACAAGATAACAATTTGCATGTTGCATGGCAAATATAAACATACCATGAACACAAGCCACAAGATGATTATAGTGCGGTGGAACAACAGAGAGAGAAAATAAAATAAATAGAGGGCAAGGCCACTACCCACAAGGGGTATTCTGTATTTTGGATCTAAAAATACTGGGCTCAAATAAGGAGGCTTTAGCTTACCTCTGACCAAAGTAAATAAAATAAAGGTTGAGGCTACATTCAGCAAAGAGGTCAGGAATAGAATACGTACAGCTTTTTTTAGGGTATTTATGTCTTATTTTGAATCCATCCTTTATTCACCCAGTTATCTGCAGCTGTTATGGTGTATCTTTTTTTCCTGTGCACAGAGCAAAGATATGCAGAAGCAATTGTCTGAAGAGTGAAAGTCTGGTTTGTTGCTCAGACTTCTTATACCTCAGATAAAGTGGTAGAAAGTACAGTTATTTCCTCATGCAAGCACAAGAAGTGTGACAGCAAAATAAGTTACAGGAACAGAGCCGACCCTCCAAATTAGAGCCACCCACATACCAGATTACAGCCCCAAACCCCACTTTATAGGACATGAGGAATTAATTTTTTTTCCAGAAAAGATACTTTTTCACAAAAAATCAGCATGGCTAGTGAAAAAATCTGACTGAAAACCCACTTTTCCATCAAAAAAAAAAGTTTCCAAGAGAAAGTGGCCTCCCCAGCTTACTACAACACCTCCTAATTCTTCTCTGCTTCTTTGCAGTTGATCCATTTTTAAGGAAGCGCTTCATCTGTCATCATAAAGAAGCAGAAGGTCTTTCTATTACAATTAATTTTATTTATTTATGGTTGCCAGCCACACTTTTATACCAACTGTCTCTGTTTGGGACCATCTTTATTGGCTGCTGTCAAAGGACTCCAAACAAGTAAAAGCCTAATAAGTAAAATGAGTAAGATTTATATTGCTATATTTGCAGCCCAGCTTCACCTGGGGAGAAGCACTACAGTACCAGAATTTGCATTTATTTTCTTGCCCATTCTGGCACCACAGTGTGCAGTCAAGAAGCCAGAGGTGGAAAAGTCATACTAGAAAAAAGTTGAAGTCAAAGATAAAAACACCATGTTAACATGTAAAGCGTGCAGGGAGCTTACAGAGCACCCCGCCAGCAGCTCCATCCTCGGGGTGCAGTGTGGAGAAGAGCATGCTCTATATGCCGTCCCCCATCACTAGCCAGACAGGAGCAGGGGAAAATGCTATTATTTATTTCTGGAGCTGGAGAATTGCTTTTCACTCTCAAACCAGCAGCTTTTAAGACAGCAGTGCCCAGCTTGCTCCTACTCACAGTTATATCCACTACCCAAAAACAGTCACTGTGCATGGCTGGATCCTCCCGTATGTGGGAGATGTATTTACATATATATTTTTCAGTGCTCATCCTCCACCCTGGGAAATTCAACAGCTGAAGAAATGACATTAGCATTGGCCAAAATATTTATGAAGAGGCTGCACACGGCAATAAAGAAAACAAATATCTCCCACTGAGGACTGGAAGACACTTAGTAACAAATGTTTGCTGTTGGTTATTAAATTTCAGTTTACTGCAACATTGATGTCCATAAGGGTCTTAAGGGTGTTTTCCAACCTAAATGATTCTATGATTAATGTGTGTCCTGTAAAAGGCTATTCTACCTCTGCAATGTTGGCTGCTGCTCAGGTGGAAGTTTTGCTGGATGAGGGGAGAGGTCAGTGTCCAAATGCATGATCCCTATGTCAGAACTTACTTTTCTCATTATTATCTCCCAAAAATGAGATATCTGACACAAACACCACAGCATTCATGGGAACGAGTCCAAGCACTTCAGTGGATTATGCACCAGGACGATGTGCAGATCCCACTGAAGTCAAGGGAAATCTTTATACCTCCCCCAGCAGACCTGACATCAGCCCCTACAAGGAGCTAAAGCAGCTACCAAGCTATCCCCCCAAAAATACCAAAGCCATAGCAATAGTTTCAGTGATGCAGGTTAATTATTTAGGGCTACGTGCTTGCTGGAGAAGACAGTCGGTCCAGCCCCATCTCCCTGGTGGTTCTTTCCCAGGGACATCTCCTCACATCGGTTGCCACTTGATTTCCCAAGATAATTTCACATTACTGCTATGTTTTCCAAGCTCAGCATACACCGAGCAGGGCCAGCTCCTGGAAACAGTGTCGGAAGGGAATGTGAGCAATGAACATCTTGGATCACAGAATTCAGAGTGGTCACCTCTCTGATGGTACTATCCTGCAGGAGAAACCACCATCTCCCACGTACGGCAAATGACCTGATCCTTTTTCTCCTATTTTTAAAAAAGGGCTTAATGTGAGTTTTCCTATTCCCCAGGTTCTGACATCCCTGCTGACCAATGCAAAATAGGGAGACAGCAACACTGGACCTATGTCTTCATTAAAAAAAATATTTGTATAAAGTCAGCATCACAAATCACCGCTTTTACTACATGATTATGTTAATAGTTTGCATATTCATAAAGCAGCATAAGTTTATGCATCTTCATAATATTAGGGAAAAACAGATTTTCTATTCATAGGAGAAAAAATAAATACAGATTTGGGTAAGTGCCTTCTTAAACAAGGCTGCTAAGAAGTACTCCCTCTTCCAGCTCTGTGCAAAGGGGGTTTGGCTCAGAAATTCTTTGAATCTCTTCATTTGGAGATGTGTTTGACTCCTCTCAGAGCCAGTCTGAGTGTATCTCTGGGAGTTTCAAGGTTTTAACCCAAATAACAAGTGAACAAGTGCCAGGCCAGCTGGGACACCCCAAGACACAAACCTCACGCAACAGCACGGAGGGAGGAGTTTTAGCCAGTTCCTGGGATTTTGGTGCTAATGGCAAAATCATCTTTACCTGCAATGTACAAAAACCTGAGCAATTATGCAAATACCAGCCGCATCTCAAAAATATGTAATTACATTAGTGTGTAATTCTCAGGATTTAGCTCAAAATCCTGCATGCAGGAGTGAATATCCTCATTCACACCTGCACTACAGTGTAAGTTGTCCTTAGCAGGAACGAGCCCCTCAACGTAGGTCTCCTAAACATACTAATGAAGAGCACTTGGCTCAAAACAATTCATTAGTCAAAGATTTCCAACCAGCCTAGGCAAAGCAGTATTTTCTTCATGGCATCTTGGATGGAAAATGGGTTGATTTGTGTGTCTTGTAGAGCAGTTTCCTCAGTTTGGGATCCTATTAATTCCATAGTTGTGATACCACCTAACCGTACCAGGATAAAACATGATGTAGAAAGACAGCACCTGGAAACAGTATGAACACCAGGGACATGAGGAGGTGACTCTCCCCACATAGATGTCACGAGACAGGTGGCAGAGTCCTCCCACTGCCACCTCGGGCATCACAATGGCAGGTCCCTGTCTCCTGGGACAAGAAACCCAATGCCACCTCCCTTTGCCACAGCAGCAGGCCAGGCCACCACCACTCCAGATGCTGAAGGTGAGGGCAGGGATCAAGAGGGACTTCCAGAACAAGAAATAGAAATAATATATATCATAAGTCCCTGAATGGGTTTCATTTGGACATTAGCATCTGTTTATCACAGACTGCACAGCCACTACACTCCCTTGTATATATACTCCCTAAAATAGCCCATTTAAGTTCATTTTTATCCTGTTTCTAACAGCAGGCTGGAACTCCTGTTTTAAAGGTGCTGATTAAGCATCAGTGCAATCAACCCCTAGCAACCCGCTTCAGTGGAGCGCTTGATTAGCTGTGCTTTAATTAACCTCTTCACCTCCCCATGCATTAGCAGGTAAATACATTTACACTCAGCAGTAGGCACAAATCCATGTATTGCCAGACTCTGAATTCCTCAATTTTAGGTTTCTGTTCGTTATTGCCTACTGGGAGGCCAAGTTGCAGTATCTGTACACATGTGGCTTTTACCGGACCAGGTTCCAACGATTCAAACTCCCCTGAGCCACCACTTGGAAATCAAAAGCTGAGACTGAGCATGATTTTTCGGAGGCAAAGACTCTTCTCTGCCTAGCACTGATGGCACCCTAATTAAAACAGGTCGAGCAGACATCCCTAACCCCTGCTCTTTCCATGTAGGAGACCAGAGCTGAACTAGCATGCTTGAAATGGTTACACATGGAGTTAAAATAAAAAGACTAAGTAATATAGAATAAGAAATAATATAGACTAATATAAAAATAGCAAGAAATAGTTTGGTAATACAGAATAAGAAAAAATAGCAGTTGAGTAATATTTGCTCTTAAAAAGAAGGATTTGGAGTCTTTTTTCATTTGGAAGCCATTCAGCCTCCCATTGAGTTCAGTATGGACCACAGCGAGGGTGGGATGAAACCTGGATCACCGATGGTTTCTGCTGGTTGCTCTTTGAACAGGCTATGGATTGTGTCTGCTCACCAGCACAGCTCCAGGACAGACAGATTAGGGAAAAAAAAAACCCAAACTTCCACATCTAGGACTTTTACTGATGAAGATACACAAGCAGATGTGTTTTTAGATGTTGCTTGGAAAATAAGGATGTTGAAACTTGCTACAACACTGTGGCTTCCTGTGTGGCTGCAGGATGCTTGACCCATGCTGGCTGGTGATAACCATCCATCAGCACCAAAACGGCTGATGGATTGTAATGGACTGTTCTGACACGCACGAGTGGGAGGGAAGGAAAAATTCTGTGCCATGGTTGTGTCAAGTTGATTTAACTTTTCAAGCCATCTGTAACTGTAAAAACAAGATGCCGCATCCACAAGCGAAGCAGGCAGATGGTGGATTTGGGATGGCAACTCTCCTGCAGGGATGCAGCAGCGTGTGATGGTTTCCCTTTGAATCAGCCATCCAAGAGCAGATCAAATGCCTTCAAAAAAGCGTAACTCCCTGACACCTGTGCATATACACTCTCATATTAGCGGGATAAGCCAAAAAACCTTACTTCCTTGGCGTGAAGGACTTGTGTGGACCCCTCTCTCAGCCTGAATATCTGGCCATGACTGCACTCCCTAGTAGACAGGACAACCTATCATCCCTTTGTCCATCTCCTTCTGTCACCACCACAGCTTCCATGGGCACAGCCTGGGTTTTTCTAACCAGCACTAGAGCTGGTCCTAGACTGACAGGAAATGCCTCAAAATAGATCAATAAAACATGTTCATCGAAAGAAAGGCTTCAGCAATGCCACATCATGGTGATCCTCTAAATTAAACCTGCCATGGAAGTCCCCATCCAGCAGACATGGAGCAGGCTGGTAGGATGGGTGGCCGTGTTACCTCCTGCTTACTCCAGATGCTTATAAAAATGTCCTTCTTCATTGCCAAAGAAGCTGGATGCCTACCTAGGTGGCAGAGAAAAATTAAATTATTCAGGGTTGCCATTAAATAACAAGAGGAGATGAAACAGGAAAATCTACACCAAAGTGGAGTGCAGATCTGACCAGTCAGCAGAAAGTTGAAAGGAATGAGGTAAACGGAGAATATTCCTGAAATGGAGAGGAAAAAGGCAGCCAGAGAGCTTAGCGGGTTTCAAAGATCAAGGAGAAATCCCACCTGATCAGCTTAAAAACTCCCAAGGCACTAAATGTCATAAATGCAAGCTCTGGGTCTGGAAACTTTGTTTTTGAAGATAAAAGAAAACAGCTGCAATCCAGCCATCATCACAGGAGCTTGGAATTTGCTTGTATCGAGAAAAGGGGGGAATGATGTGAATAAGCTGTAAATAATATGGTCAAGTTTGTATTCATAAACCAATATTCATTTTAATGCATAAATAAGTTTGTAATTGTATAGCGACAAAGGGGTTAAAATGTCTGAAAGATCATATAGACTGTTCTGGCAAGAAAGTTGCAAATCTCTGCAAGGGGAGCTGTCCTCCTTATCTGCAAAGCAAGCTGCCCTACCAAGGAGATAACGGGACAGCAGGATGGCCTTGAGTAAAATTACGAGGGGTATTGTAAAAACCCTGGGAAAGATTTCTACAAGTCTGCCAACTCATCACTTTTGAGACCTAAGGTGAAAAGTACACCATGAGGAAGACCTACAGCCTTCCTCCCATAGACCACTGCCCACATTCTAAAGACCCCGGCCCACAATTTTTGGAAGAATCTGCGCAAGCGTGAAAGAATGATAAGCTAATTAGCATACGAAGCGAGGGTAGGCGGGTTCAGGTAATGAATATGTATAGGCATTAATGGAATATTCATTGTTTCATTATATAAATATAAGATAATCTGCCCCTCTGGGTGTGTACGATTGGTGGAAGGATCCCCCGTACACCCGGCCCCGACAATTAAGAATATTTAGTCACTAAAATCTGGCTTTGGACCTGTGAATCAATCTGGCGACCCAGATGGGACACCTCTCTGCCTGGCCGTAGGACCCGCTGGGAAGTGGACTCCCTTGGGTACCCCCGGGATTTTTCCCGGAGGGACTCCCCAACTCACCGGATCACTGCGGGGGCAGACAAGAATCCCATTATAGTAAGTGACAATATTCTTTATTGCTTTATTCTGGTATTACCGGTTATCTGTTCTCTGGAGCTGCCCATAAGACGAGAGGATTGACTCCCGCAGGGTGGCGTCTGGGTATACTTTGTGACTCGTGTCTCAAGTATACGTCTGGTCTGGAAAACTCAGGTATACTTCTGTAGCTAGCACCCCAAGTATACTTCTGGTTCTGTTTGGGTTTTATCGGCATTTAATTGCCATCTGGAATCTGGCAAGTTTGCTTATAAAGCTTATTTGCTGCAGTGTTGCTTATTTTGGTTACCGGATTTATGGAATGTGGAATTTGACTTTGACAATTGTTACTGTGATTTCGGCTATATTTTTGATAATAATAGTGAGTTCTTGGTGTTGCTGTAGAAAGATACCTGCGTGCTGCATTTTGTAAGTATTAATTCTGTAAGTGATAAGTGTGTTCTGCGAGTGTAAGCTGGAAAAATGGGAGGAAAGCAGAGTGGTGGGATTTTAAAGAAAAGCCCGTTAGGATGTGTTTTGGGTCACTGGAGGGATATTGGAGGGTCTGTTGGTGGAAATGTGAATAAGAAAACATTGATAAAGTACTGCAATCAATGGTGGCCACTTTATAAGCTGGAAGGAGGGGAAAAGTGGCCTTGTAATGGAACTATAAATTATAATACTTTGCTGCAGTTAATGTTGTTCCTACGGAGAGAAGGAAAATGGGATGAAGTAATGTATGCTGATATGTTTTTCACTCTGAGGAATCACCCAGAGTGGCAAAAGGGGTGTGGAATTAACCTAGCACCACAAGATCCCTTAATATTAGCAATGGAAAAGGATATGAGGAAGGATGGGATAGGAAAACTGAAGAGATGTTGTTCAGCATGTAGTATTGGTCAGAGATGTTTAAAATTAAGTGAGTCAGAAGAAAGGGTGGAAGATTACGTTCCACCTTTACCGATCGTGGAAAATGGGAAAGCTGAGGGATCCAATGGTGAGGAACCCAGAGACAATGTGAACCCTAAAGGGTTCACTCCAATTACTGCTCGTACGCGGAGCAAAGCAGGATTAGGGAGCAAATCAGGACCAGTAATACAGGCTCCCTTGCGACAGGCTGTGGGAACTAATGGGCCTGTTAGAATCAAGATTCCTTTTTCCACTAGTGAATTAGATTCATGGAAAGAGGCAGTAAAAGGTTATAGAGATGATCCGGAGAGGATAGCCAGTAGGTTCGAATTAATTGTGAAAAATTTGGATCCGGACTGGAAAGATATAGAAATAATGTTAGCAGCTTTATCTGAAACTGAGAAATAACTGATAATTAAAACTGCACGAACGCATGTACAAGTTCAAATAGCCTCAGGAGTTTTACCTGGAACTGTGGAAGTCCATGTTCCAAGGGCAGATCCTGACTGGGATTATAATGATGATAATGATTATAGATTATTAAAAAGATATCAAGAATGGATAAGAATCGCTTTAGAAAATGCCATTCCTAAGTCCATGAATTGGTCCAGGCTATATATTATAAAACAAGGACCATCTGAGACACCCTCAGAATTCTTAGATCGTTTAAGAACAGCTATGCAAAAATTTACAACGATAGATCCTTCCTCAGAAGAGGGTAAATTACAGTTGGTTTCATTATTTCTAGGACAGTCAACAGAAGACATAAGGAAAAAATTCCAAAAATTACAAGGGGCAGACATGAGGGACTTAGAAAAACTGGTAGAAGAAGCGTGGAGAGTGTTTAGAAACCGGTAAGGGGAGGAAAGACAGAAACTGGGACAGACTATTGCAGCAGCAACAGTAGCCACATTGAATAACCAAGGACCAACTTTTCGAGTTAAAAATAGGGGAGATGGGAAACGAATAAGGACCCAGCAACCACCTCTAAGATCAGATCAGTGTGCCTATTGTAAAGAAGTAGGCCATTGGAAAGGGGAGTGTCCAAAGCGAGGGAGAGCTCGAAACATGATAGCAAATGTTTCATCGGATCAATGAAGTCGACCAGGAGAATCTACCCTAGCAGATCCTCTGGTTAAAATAGAGCTAGGGAAATCAGGACAGAAAATGGAATTTTTAATAGATACGGGCGCCTCTTATTCAGTGCTAAACCAGAAATTAATGCCAGAGGATAAAGACTTTGTGACTGTAGTGGGAGCCACTGGCCAACAACAAAAAGCCTTTTTCTTAAAGCCGTTAGAGTATAAATTGGGAAAACAGATGGGAATACATAGGTTCTTATATTTACCGGGATCACCAAAATCTTTATTAGGCCGAGATTTATTAGAACAACTAGAAGCAGAAATAGTCTTTGAAAAAGGGAAAATGGAGTTAAGGATAGGAGAAGAACAGCTAATAAATGTATTGAGTTTAGCATTAATACAGACTGACCCTAAAGGTGAGATACCTTCGGAGATCACAGATCAAGTATATCCAGGAGTCTGGGCCACCGAAGTCCCCGGAAAGGCCAAGAATGTGACTCCAATAACCATAAAATTAAAACCAGGGGAAAAACCTGTTAAGGTTAAACAGTATCCTTTAAAGATAGAGGATAGGAGAGGAATTAAAGAAATAATTGATAAATTTTTACAGTATGGGCTACTAGTCGAATGTGAATCGGAATACAATACGCCTATATTACCAATCAAGAAGGCAGATGGAAAAAGCTATAGGCTGGTTCAGGATTTAAGGGCCATAAATAAAATCACTGAGGATATACATCCAGTAGTGGCGAACCCATATACTCTGTTGACTAAATTAAAGAATAGTCAAGTTTGGTTTACTGTACTGGATTTAAAGGATGCCTTTTTCTGCTTAGCCTTAGCTATGGAAAGTCAAAAGTTATTTGCCTTTGAATGGGAAAACCCCGACTCAGGCAGAAAGACACAGCTTACGTGGACAGTATTACCTCAAGGGTTCAAAAATAGCCCCACTATTTTTGGGAATCAATTAGCTAAGGAACTCGAGACTTGGATGCCCCCAGACACTGAGGGGACTTTGTTGCAATATGTGGATGATCTCTTAATAGCTACTGAGACTAAAGAGAGTTGCATTCGATGGACTATAAGTCTCCTTAATTTTCTGGGTTTAAATGGATATCGAGTTTCCCAACAGAAAGCCCAACTGGTTCAGCAACGCGTGACTTATCTGGGATTTGAAATCTCGGGAGGACAACGAGAACTGGGAACCGAACGTAAAGAGGTTATTTGTCGAACTCCAGAACCCCAAATGGTAAAGGAACTACAAACTTTTCTGGGAATGACAGGTTGGTGCCGTCTTTGGATTTATAACTATGGACTGATGGTGAAACCTCTGTATGAATTGGTAAAAAACGATCAGTCCAAGTTAGTCTGGACTGGAGAAGCGCGAAAGGCTTTTAGACAACTTAAACAAGAGCTGATGCAAGCTCCGGCCCTAGGATTGCCGGATCTCTCGAAACTCTTTTGGTTATTCTCTCATGAGAGACAAGGGATAGCTTTGGGAGTACTAGCACAAAAACTGGGTCCCTATAAACGAGCAGTAGCTTACTTCTCTAAACAGTTGAATGAAGTAAGCAGAGGATGGCCCGGATGTCTTCGGGCTGTTGCCGCGGTTGTTATTAATATACAGGAAGCTCGAAAGTTTACGATGGGACAGAGAATGACAGTGTTAGTCTCCCATACAGTCTCAGCAGTTTTGGAACAAAAAGGAAACCATTGGCTCTCACCGCAGAGATTTTTAAAATATCAGGCAATATTAGTGGAACAAGATGATGTGGAAATTGTTGTCACTAACGTTGTAAACCCAGCTTCTTTCCTCAGCGGGACTCTGGATGAACCAGTGATACATGATTGTATAGAAACGATGGAAACTGTGTATTCGAGCCAACCTGATCTTAAGGAGGAACCTTTAGAAGATGCTGACAAATCTTGGTATACTGATGGAAGCAGCTTTGTGAAACAAGGGCAACGTAAGGCAGGGTATGCCGTTACCACCACTAAACAGGTAATCGAGTCTAAACCATTACCCCCTGGGACGTCTGCCCAGAAAGCAGAGATAATTGCTCTTACACGGGCATTGGAATTGGCAGCAGGAAAGAAAATAAATATTTGGACAGACTCTAAGTATGCATTCGGTGTGGTGCATGCTCATGGAGCAATCTGGAAAGAACGAGGACTGCTGACCGCTCAAGGAAAACAAATAAAGCATGCTGAAGAAATCTTACAATTGCTAGAAGCTGTGAAACAACCGGAAAAAGTAGCTATTATGCATTGTCGGGGACACCAGAAAGGGAATGCTGATTTTGAGATAGGAAATCGATTGGCAGATCAAGAGGCTAAGCGGGTAGCTGAATTAACCAATGTAAAGGTATTGTCTTTAATACCAGACAGTAAAATCCAAACTATAGACGTAAACCAAAAGCCAAATTATACGAAAGAAGACTTAAAATTAATTGAAGATCTGAAAGGTAAAAAGAAACCAAATGAATGGGTATATTTGAAAGATAACCGCATAGTATTACCCTCCAATTTAATATGGCCCACAGTTCTTACAGAACACAATAAAACACATTGGGGTGCTGACACATTATATAAAAGCTTGAATCGGATATTAGTGGGACGGAATTTATATACCACTATAAAACAAGTAACTCAGCAATGTAGCATTTGTCTACACAACAACCCCAATACTAAGAATAAAGTAAAATTCGGAATAATTGGAAAAGGGAATTATCCAGGGCAACAGTGGCAAATTGACTTTTCAGAACTCCCTAGAAAAGGGGGGTATCGCTATTTGTTGGTATTAACTGACACATTCTCAGGATGGCCAGAAGCCTTTCCCTGCCGAACAAATAAAGCAAGAGAAGTGGTCAAAGTTTTGCTCAATGAAATAATACCACGCTTTGGAATCCCGGCCACAATGTCTTCTGATAGGGGTTCTCATTTTTGTGCCCAAGTAGTACAACAGATAAGTAAAATTTTGAGAATAGATGGGCAGTTGCACACTCCCTACAGGCCACAGGCAAGCGGGCAAGTAGAAAAAATGAACCATTTAATTAAACAACAAATAGCTAAAATTGGACAAGAAGCCAATTTATCATGGCTTCAGTCTCTTCCTTTGGCACTACTCAGAATTAGGGTGAAGCCACGGACTAAAGAAAATTTAAGCCCTTTTGAGATTTTGTACGGGAGGCCTTATCAATCTTCATTTAAAGGAGAAGATTTGACACAACTAGGATCAGAATATTTATATATGTATATGATTGCACTTCAGAAACAGTTAAATAAAGTGCACAAATTGATTTTAGGAACTAGGGCTAGAGGACTAGATCAACCAGTACACTTCTTTAAACCTGGGGACTATGTATATATAAAAATCTTCGCAGGGCAACCTCTGGAAGAGAAATGGGATGGGCCATACCAGGTGTTGTTGACCACGCATACTGCTATCAAGATTAAAGAACAAGCGGCCTGGATCCACTATTCAAGAGTGAAGAAAGCTCCTGAAAAATCATGGAGCGTTACTCCAACAGGATCCACCAAAATGCAGTTCTCCAAATTGTGATTGTAGTAAGTTGGTTACCCGATCTGTGTTTAACGTCATGGGAACAAAATACTCATTTGTCCCTGATACAAGGAATTTCCCAGGTTTTGAATAAAACAAATTGCTGGATATGTACTCATATGCCAGAACATGGGAATAAGGGAATACCTCTCATAGGAATTCCTTTACCCAGGAACATATCGTTAACCAATTTATGGGAAAATACCTCATGGAATGTCAGGGACAATGAAATTTTGAAATTAGAAATAAGTAGTCCTGCAGTGCATGAATCGTATTATACTTGTGTACAAAGGTGTAATCCACCTAAAGGAATGGGAATTGTGGATTGTAATCCCGTAATGTATGTAGGAACCCAGTCCTTTCGTAATAACACTTTAGACATCGGTACTTCACTGTCTGTTAGCTCTACTGCTTGGCCAGTGCCCGAAGGGAAAGGATGGTACTGGCTGTGCAATGATACAGCTCGAAAGGTTTTACCTAAAAATTGGAAGGGAACCTGCACCTTGGGAGCAGTAGTGCCTAATATGACAGTACATGATTCGTTCTCACAAGGATACTTAAGAAATCATATTAAAAGGATTAGAAGAGAAAACACAAATCCTATAATAGAGAGGCCTACTGCATTCCATAGTTTTGCTCGATGGTTTGTCCCTTGGTTAGGAGTGAGTGAATTGGAAAAAACCATAATCAATATATCTGCGATAATAGAGAAATTAGAAAACAGAACAATTGATGCATTGAAAGCCCAACAAGAGGAAATATCTAGCCTCTCACAAGTGGTATTACAAAATAGAATGACTTTGGATTTGCTGTTAGCTGATCGAGGGGGAGTGTGTACAGTTATAAATACTAGTTGTTGCGTATACGTGGACCAAAGTGGAAGAGTTTCCACTGACTTAGAGGAAATATGGAAACAAACCAAGGTATTACATGAAGTAAGTGAGGATGATGTGTCTTGGGATTTTGGAAATCTTTGGACAACTCTAACTTCCTGGTTACCTAATGTACAATGGTTAAAACAGGTGTTAGCTGCCATAGTTTTGTTGACTGTTTTAATAATACTTGTGTGTATTCTGTTCAAATGCTTATTCTATTGTACTTTTGAAAGATAAAATAGCAAAGGAATTTGCTTGTATCGAGAAAAGGGGGGAATGATGTGAATAAGCTGTAAATAATATGGTCAAGTTTGTATTCATAAACCAATATTCATTTTAATGCATAAATAAGTTTGTAATTGTATAGCGACAAAGGGGTTAAAATGTCTGAAAGATCATATAGACTGTTCTGGCAAGAAAGTTGCAAATCTCTGCAAGGGGAGCTGTCCTCCTTATCTGCAAAGCAAGCTGCCCTACCAAGGAGATAACGGGACAGCAGGATGGCCTTGAGTAAAATTACGAGGGGTATTGTAAAAACCCTGGGAAAGATTTCTACAAGTCTGCCAACTCATCACTTTTGAGACCTAAGGTGAAAAGTACACCATGAGGAAGACCTACGGCCTTCCTCCCATAGACCACTGCCCACATTCTAAAGACCCCGGCCCACAATTTTTGGAAGAATCTGCGCAAGCGTGAAAGAATGATAAGCTAATTAGCATACGAAGCGAGGGTAGGCGGGTTCAGGTAATGAATATGTATAGGCATTAATGGAATATTCATTGTTTCATTATATAAATATAAGATAATCTGCCCCTCTGGGTGTGTACGATTGGTGGAAGGATCCCCCGTACACCCGGCCCCGACAATTAAGAATATTTAGTCACTAAAATCTGGCTTTGGACCTGTGAATCAGACAGCTTCTCAACCACATGTGGGAAGAAAAACGAATGTGAAGCATATGTTCAACCATGGGGCGCTTCTCTCCTGCTACACATCCTTATCCCTGGCACAGCTCACCCTTCTTTTATTTGCTTGGAAAGCATTGATTTCAAAGCTATCAGAGCTGCTTTGGCTTCTGCTCCCTGCGCTCTTCCCAGCAGGAGCACTGTAGCAGGGTGGCATCCGGCAGAGCTGGTCCCTCGGCACCACAGTGCGACAGGATCCGTTGCCTGTGGAGAATACTCTGGCAGCATAAGGACCCGAGCAGGTTCTCACCCAGCGTGGGGCATCTCCAACGCATGGTGTTTCACCCCTTGGCTTGGCCAGAGGCCACACCTGCAATCCACAGCAAAAGACGAATTACATAAACTTAAATTCCTGGCATGACTAGGCTGCCTTGCAAATCCTGCTGCCCAGAAAGCTGAAACAATTAGTATACTGTTTATTCATAAGATTAAACCCAGTGAGGTGTAAAACAGCAGCTGTAGTGTCAAGCACAAGGCATTATTTCGCTGCCACAAAACAGACAGGAGCCTGGGTTCCTGGCTGGGTCTCCAGCAATGCTTCTTCACTCACCTGGAATGAAGGAGCTCAATGTGTTGGGTTGTTTTTTTTTCAGACACACGGGGATAAATCCTTGGTTTAGGAAGGGACCAAGGCAGTCCATCCTTCACAAAGCCTTCCACTGGCAATGGACTTGAATTATTTCCCTTTTATAACCCCATTAAAACTCCCTCCTTATGCAACAAGATCATTATGGGACCAGTCTAAGAGAAAAGATTATAATAAGAATTATATATGTAGAGTCTGTAGCTGGCACAGCCCTGGTACACAGCTGACAAAACTGTTGATTCTGGGCTGATCTGGTTATTTATATTCACAGTACATGGCAAACTCCCACTCCCTGGCAAGCTGGGTAGTACAGAGCTTTCCTCACCTTCCCAGGGCACTAGCTGGCAGGCCACCCCACTGCCCTGTTTTACTCTAATCATGAGAACTATGTGTCTTTAATGCCCAAGAATAAATCAAAAAGTCAAATAATACAGCCAGTATCAGTTATTTCTCAGCCTTCAGGTTAATGAAGCCAATTAGATCAACCAACCTCATCTCTCATTCCCATAATCCACGCAGTTCCTACCTGATTACGTTGCAGCACCTGATTCTTGCCAGGCTGATGAGTTGGTTTTATTCTCCAGAAACTGAACTTTTGGGTGCTATGGGCAAAGAAGATGGGCTGAAGTACCAGCAGTGCCTGAGCGCTGCACCAGCAAGGATGCTGCTGCACAAACAATGCCCGGGGGACCCAATCTGGCACCCAGCATCACATCTTGCAGAAGATGGCAAAAAATCCTTTCCAATCTGATTTAGGAAAAAACTTTGTTCTGATCCTGTATCTTACATGGGATTGACCGAGGTCATGGGTTAATATAGCAGCTGTGGAGTCAGAAACGATACCCAAAAGCTCCTCTGCTTTGCCAGCACATTAGCATCTCCAGAAGACATCACCACCCTGGGGGAACCGGCTTCTGTACAAGATCACAGGGCCCTACCGGGTCCCATCTCCAGCCACAACCAGCCTTGGATGCCTCGATTAAAAACAAAACTGGAAAACAAACTCATAAACCAAACCCAGCAAATACCCACTGATTGTGCACTGGGGGGAAAAAGTCCTCCCTGACCCTTGCAGGCTGCTGGCTGGAGCCCAAAATATCACAATTGATCATAGTAACTGTCAAGCCAGATGATCGTAATGGTCTCTTCTGACCTCAGAAATCTATTAAATATATTAGATAACAGCTGTTTCCATGCCAGGTGATGTCAAGACAACATCACTGCCCCAGGTCATTCGGATAGTGAAGAAAATTGCCTAAGGTCACCGTCTCTGCAGGAAGCCATGCTCAGATGCTTGGCCACCTGAAGGCAGAAAAAAACATTTTCTCTTTTTCTCAGTTGGCACCGATTTTGTCTCAGAGCCCCAAGAAGTCTCCAGAATAGGTGTTTTCATCAGTGGTGTGTGCTTAAATATATAGGCATCCTTATATTCTGTATCAGGGTATCTTCTACATCATTAAAGGTCTTTTCCAATCTCAATGATTCTATGATTTACATAGTAGACTAAAATCAAGCTCAGGATAAATTAGACTACCTGAAAAATATTCTTACTGATGGGATATATTAATCTGTTCAGGCTACACAGAAGGAGGGGGCAGTGTTGTTAATCAAGAGCTTAAAATAGGCTCAGCACTGTACAAATATGCAGGGCTGAGCTAAAATTCCATCTGAGCTGTTCTTACTGAAACGGGGTTTAGCTCAGCATAGCCTGCAAGGAAGTGTCTCAGGAAAGTGACTTCAACAAAACCTGGTGGATTTTGGCTGAAATTTCAAAAGATAGGTTGTTTTTTGTTTGTTTTTTTTCAAACCCTTGCCCCTTTTTTAAGCCAGAATTGTTCTGGAGATTGGCTGACACGTCATGGAAAAATATATCGGTCTGTCATCCTGACCCCCTTGTGCCCAGGCAGGCTATGTTAAGTGATGTGACTGTGGTTCTTTCACTTAAAAATCAGACAAATGCCCAGCCTGTGCATCCCTAGGACATGTGGTCCAACAACAAAAAACCTGCTTCTTTTCCCATCATGCCGGGGGTGAGAAAAGGAGAAGCACTGGAGCCTGCTGTCCTTGCAGAGAGCTGCTGCTGCTGCCTGCACCCGCTGCCAGACCGTGTGTCAGGGATGCAGGCAGTCATCACCCCACGCTGGAGCAGCCTCCCGTAGTCACCGTAGTGCTGCCGCTTTCCTTTCTGGGCAACAGTTCACTTCAAATTATCTCTTTTATTCACCTTTTTATGAGTGCTGGCAGGGACACATGTGTGTTTGCACATCTATCTGGAAAAGAGCTTTTTTTTTTTCAAGGAAATACCTGCATTTGCAAGCATTCAAACATGCTTATTGCATGCTATGACTTTATAAACCCTATAAAACCTTTAGCTGTCCAATATGGGAAAGGAAGCAATCCCAGATGACAGAAATCACACCTATGATGAATAATCAACCTTAATAAACAATACACTTCATCAACGGATATTAATTTGTATATAAATAGATCTTCAGGCAAAAAAAATTCGGGACCCGCTGTTCACAAAAAAATCAACCCTCCGCAGAGACACACGCACACTAAAACCAGGCATAATTTTTCGACGTGTCTGAATGAGATGATGAGATGAAATGGTGCCAGCTGACTTACACAAACATTTTATCCCTGTGTTTCCACTGAAATCAATTGCAGGCTCTGATGTTACACAATTTCTTTCCTTTTTATTTCTTTTCTTGCTTGGCTCTTTTAATAAGGCTTTGGTGCCACAGCCTTGCAGAAGAAAATCTGCAAGCTGAAGAATATGAAGCTATTTCAACTTTCTTTGCTACAAGAAGCCATCTGCCTCCCAGGCACAATCCCAGTCTACACTTGGTAGGAAACCAGTTTGGTTGCTGGCCATGTAACTGGATCCACATGGAGAGGTGTTTGACCAAATGGTTTTCATGTTTACACCAATGGCCAACCAGAATTACACTTCTCTTTCCAGTGGAGAGGGTCTGGCTTTCAACCAGGATATTTTTAATCAGGTCACTGATTATCATTTCCTCAGGTACCTGCTACCTACAGCTTCGGTCTCAAAAATGCAGAAGCCGTGCTGAGTTTAAAGTCTTTCCCAAATGCTCCAAAGAGCTCACCCCTCCTCATACCCACACAAGATCTCTGAGAAGGCAAAATACCCCTGAAATTCTGCCTCTTTTCTGAAAGAAGTGAGCAGGAACAGTTTTCTCACTCTACAGGCTTCACAGCTCCTTTAATTCCACGCAGTCGCTGAACCTTCGCTGCCAAGAAGATGCTGGAAAATTCTGCAATCCGCATCCCTCCAGCTGCTTTGCCCATAGGTACTGGGTAGCATCATTCAGCCCCCAGATTTTCAGACATGCTCCACTGTGTTCCCTCCAACGACAACTTCCTGGCTCCTCTGCCCCCCTCTCCTGGGACACCCTGAAGGGGAGTGATGCTCAGAGCATCGCCTGCTGGGTGCATCGCCTCTCGCCCCAGTGGGCTCCCATTGCCCCCCAGAGCTCCACCGCCTTCCTGCATATCTACATCAACAGAAACACTCGCACAAACACAAAACAGCACCAACAGCTTCATCCTGGTCCCCTCTCTGGCTGAGCAGGATGAAAGCTCGTTAGTGGGAAATATATAAATATATATATAATACAGGTATAACTTCACCAACTAGGCTGCTTTGGTGTTTGGTAGCGATCCCATGCTGGCTGGCATACCCGTGCTCATGCCCCCGACCCGTGATCCCACTGCAGTCCTGGCACTCAGACTCCTGTACACACAGAACAGAGTCCACCCCCCAGAAAATAATTAGAAATGGATTTTAATGAGTGCACAGGACAGATTGCACTGCTCACATACAGGGCACGGCCAAGGCTGCTGACTAGCAACCTGCTTACACACAACCAGCCATTTTCATCTTTTTTCCCCACTTTTGTTCCTCCTCAAACCACCCTGATCCCTGGGTTTGTTTCCTCCTCTAATCACCCCATAAGTTTTGTGCGATCCTAAAATGCTCATCACTCGTGTGTCCCATACCCCCAGGCAGTGATTCCCCCCCAGTCCAAAAGATGCTCTGGAGAGCAGCTCCATGGAGGCATTATTCAGGCTTCCCCACCTGCCACTGTTCCTCTGCACGTGCAGGGGAGGCTCCTATGGCATAACCCACCAGCAACCCACCATTGGACTACAGCTACAGCAATGTTGGGGAGAAGGGTTCGCCGGAGTCAAGAAGATGCTCAATATGAGTTATGCATCTTGCTCAACTTTATTAGTTTCTAACACTACTTATATAGAATCGATACACATGCATATTCCCAAAGCAAAAATATAATTGGTTAGTAGTCTCTAAGCGCATACGGTTCTCACACCCCTAATTATCATGACTAAAATAAGCATTCTATCCATGTAGCTAATTGTGTTGCTATGCTTCAGCCTTGTAGTTTGTTACTCCCTATATTCCCATACCGCTCCCTATCTTTCTTGGCCCTGCACCTGCTTTCCCAGCAGCTGTAGCTTGTTACAGCCATGGCCTCTTGGCACAACATAATTACTTGGTCTCAGGATTCAAGAATAGCTCAAGGCTACCTTCTTGTTAACTTCAGCACAGCAACTTCAGCACAATTCTAATTCCAGGCCTATTCTAATACCAGGCCTGGATTGTGCAGATCTTCAGAGATTCTATGGCCACGCTTCTGCAGCCATTCTTCTACAATTCCCCCTTTTTTCTTTTGCACAAGCCAGGCCTGATTGGTTATGTTAAAAATTACTCTCTTTAAACAAGAAAAAGCACAGCTAAAAACTAAAAGCATTACAATAATGATTATAACAAAGTGTATTCCTTCCATCAATAACGTCTTTAACCAACCTGTTATCCCCAATCCTCTCTCAACCATTCATCGAAGGGATTATCATCAGCAAGAATATGCTTCATGTTTCCCTGCAGTTGTGACAACTTCTTGTGGATAGATATGGAATGATCAGAAAGGTTCACACAACACATCCCTTCAAAATCCTCACAACCGTGTCCATATGCTAATAACAAAAAATCTACTGCAGCTCTATTTTGTAATGTAGCATGCTTAACACTATCTATGTCAAGCAGTAACGAACTTAAAATCTGCAATTTAAGATTAAATTGTTTCCCTCCCCAACACGCTAAACTTTGTATATTTTTAGCATTTAATGCAGTCATTGCTCCTGGCATAAATATGGAGGCTAAGACATTTGTTGTTACAGACTGCAGATCGACTCGGTCATTACATGTTTCACCAAAGGTGCGCAGTGCCCTCCGTGATCTATGAAATTGTGGAGTCATTTTCAATAAGTTTTTCATATGTGGAGCAAACAAAGTCAACCGCCCTAAATAACATGGTCCACCGACAGGATTCAAAGGAATCCCTGGCCATGTTCTATCCTCACATATCAAAAAGACTCCTGGTGGCAACTGATAATACCCTGATACATTTACATGGAAACCCCCAGTTTTCAATTCACCCCAAATAGGTGAACCGGTTAGATTTTGAAACCCTGTATAAAACCCCCATTCACCTTGATGTGTCAGCCATAACTGCCACAGGTCACCAAACCAAATTACTCCAGTGCCATTCATGGGTTGAAGTGGTGATGACATGTGGGTACAGTCTGCCATACCAGTTGCAGTAACATTAACATATTCAATAGGTACAACGCTACCCAATAGGTCTAACTCCTGCAAAGGTAAATGATGTGGCTGATTCAAATTCTCAATAACCATTTTCTGCCACGCTGCATTACGCATAGAAGGCCAAACATATTGCCCATTTGGACTCATACATGTACCATTCTGATTGGAAGTCAGATCCACTGTTTTAACATTCCAAAAACCATGAAAATTTGTTTCATTCTCTTGCAGGGGAATACCAATTAAACAAGTTCTAAAGGGGTTGCCTGCCCATTGCAGACTTAAACAAAAGTCTGTTACTCCCGTGATATTTGCCCATGTCACCCATATGTTTGTCCTAGGCAAGATGTCAAAAATATTTTGGCCAATGGGTAAACAATTCATCAAGACCGTAAACCAAGTCCACCACTCAAACATGTTTAGTCCTACAATTTCCACCTTTTTTTTTTTTTTTTCACATTCCACCCCACAAATCTGTGCTTTCACAGATTCTGATGATGTATGCTGTCTCCAGTCAGCATGGTATTACACTAGTCATATGATTTCTCTTGCTTCATGCCCAGTTACTAATCAAACACATACACTCTTTATACCATTTACATTTAAGCTTTGGCTTACAGAACCGTTTTACCCCACATAGCATACATTGGCACAATATCCGCGGGTTACATCCCTTACAACATAGACAGTTTATTCCATCTGCTTGCTCCGAGTCTTCTCTTCCGTCTTCTGATCTTGACATACAGGTCACACAAACTTGCTAGGGACCCATATAGGTCCTTTATCTGTGGAGATACAAAAATAGCCTCTACCGATAAATAACACCTGATTAGGTCCTTCCCATACGCCTGAAGCCATATTTTTATACAAAACATTCAAACCAGGAACTGTAGTTGTTTGGTTCCCTCACACTGTTTGGTGATGTATAACAACAGGTGGTCCCTCTCTACCCTCCCTAAGGAAGTGATAGTTTAAAGGTAAACAACACCTTAGTCAACCGTTTAGTTACGTCTATGTCCTGCGATACTTTCTGTCTCTGAAGATAATCTTTCAGGGTACGGTTTGCCCTTTCAACAACTGCTTTCAGTTCTAAGGTTTGAAGGTTGTTCCGTGGTTCACCGGTGATCACTTGTTTCTGCCACTGATTATCAAATTGCCAAACACACGCACCCTTCTCCATCTTTTGTCCTGCATCTGTAAACACCATTGGCCTGTCAACTGGTCTTTTTGAGCATAATGGTCTCGCAATCCACTGATAATGTTCTAACAACTTCCAGAGAGGTCCTTTTGGCCGGTTGTTGTGTACAACACCTGTATAGCTCATCAAGGCTTCCTGTATGGCTGTTGAATGTCTCAGGAGCCGCTCATAATCACCACGGACTGGAATACTGATATCTGCTGGTTCAATCCCATCAATTTCAACAATCCTGTCTCTTCCTTTTCTCACCAAGGCCGCTAATGCTTCAAAACGACTTAAAATACAATGTCTGGGTTGCAATGGCAAAAACAACCACTCTAAAACGATCGCCGTACTTCCCCCCTTTTTCTTTTGCCATTGCAAAATAAGGGCAAAAGGTGAAGTGGCAACATTACAAACCAAACAAGATAACGGATGATTCGCCATTCGGTGACCACACCAGCCAGTCTGAATCTTGCGGGACACAACTTCTAGGGCAGCCTGCTCTTCTGGTGAACAAGTTTGAGGACTGTTGGCTTTGGTGTCATGCAACCAGGATCGGAACGGTTGTAAATCATCGTTAGTGAGTCTCTTTGTGTGTCATCAGGGTGTAAGGGAATTGTGAAAAAAACCCCAGAACAGTCTTTCAAGTCTATCACAACAATTTGCCAAATCTGAGGGATCATCATAAAAGGTGGAAGAGCAGGTTGCAACACTCCCATCACTAAAATCTGATCATTAACCTTCCATAAATCATGTCCCAGTTACGTGCATCAAGATTATTAATCAGTACTGGACAAGCTAACGAGCTGGTCACCTGCCATTCTCCCTCCAAAATAGCATCACGAACAACACCAGACCAACGCTGTAGAATTGGATCTTTTCTCGAGTTCAGCATCGGTGGGGTAGTTGGGCTAACTGGAGGAATTACAGGTATTGAAGTAGTAGGCAGGTTCATTTCAACTCGCTTTTCAGGTTTTTAATTTATCTATTACCTCCTGTAAGGATTTCTCTGTATTGTTATCACAAAGTTTCTCCCCACCTTCTTCCTCAAACCCGTCCGATGATGTTTCAGGACGAGGAGGATACGTCATCGCACGGCGCTTTTGCCCGCCCTGACGTGATTGGTGCAGCAGGACTCGCTGCCCCGCCCTCCTGGGGAGGCTCAGCCGCCTCTTCCGGGTTCGGCTCAGTTACAGCAGGCTCTCGAGGAGTAACTTTCGGTTTGTCCGCTGTCTTATCTAAAAGCTCCGGCACTGTTGAACACGCAGGGGCGGACATACCCTTCATAGGACGAGGATGCCCAACTCCGAAAAGTGTAGCCAAGAGAGAAGGCTTAGGTGAATCACCCTTCTGCTCCACCGGCTTTTCTACCACATCTCCCCCCAACGCTTCTATGGCTGCCGCCGCTACTTTTTTTTTTTTTTCCGCTTTCATAGTTTCCAGAGTGTTAACTATCGACCGCCACCCCAGAGGCAATTTCCCACTTCTCTCCATTCCACAATACCAAAGAATAACGCGGGCTCGGGGATCTTATCCTTTTTTTTTTTTTTTTTTCTTCGTGCCCAGCGAACTAAGGTCTCCACTTCTGTCTCTTTAACGCTCTCCCCTCTCCCAAGGAGGATGCCAGTTAACAGTTTAATTGCCGCGTCTAATTCCATCGCGGTCTTCTCAGAGCTCTCCCCTTTCACAGAAAGGATATTCGCGCGCAGAAGCCCTGCCGCGATTTACTCGTTGCGGCCTTCCATAGTGCCCCCCCCCCTCACAGAGAGGAATTTAGCGTAGAGCCCTGCCGCGATTTACTCGTCGCGGTCTTACCACCGGCGGGGGTGCGATCTGCAGCTCCACACCGAACCCTGTACTCCCCTTTTCGCCAGCAGCTGGGGGGATCCGTGGCGGTGGGTGGGCGGGCGAGCGGGGGGAGCTGCGGGGCACGGCACGGCACGGCACGCTGGCGGGGCGCGGGGAACTGTGCTGGTGTAAGAAGCAATCTGGCTAGCGAAGTACAGTCACTGAGTGTCATGATTTCAGAGTCAAACAAATAATTCAGCAGGTGCTTGACTGGTTCTGATTGCAAATCATATTGTGTAACAGTTTGTCGTAGCTGCTGCATAAACTTCCAATCAAAAGGTTTCCACGCTGCGGCTGCTGAACCATCTGGTAAAGCGGTGGTCCGCACCGGACATGCAACAGCAGAAGCAGCCTGCCACTCTCCCTCCAATATAGCGTCTCGTATAACCCCAGACCAACGACTTTGGGGAGCGGCAGGGTGGAGGATAACGCCTTCCTGGGTCAGGACCCGAAGATCACGACCAGGCAGATGACATTCATTCAATTGCTGCTGCAAGCAGTTTAGAGTCCAGTCGGAGGGTTTGTTCGGGGTCGGGGTATCAGGGCAGCTGCAGCTGGGGTGGGCTCATTTTCTTTATCGGACTCTGCGCTCTCATTCAGAGGCGCACTCGGACCCGCTCTAGTACCCTCGTCCTCATCTAGCATGGGGGGCGGCTCTCAGTGGCTTTCAGGTCAGCGTGGAGCACCCGTTGCGGTGGCACCCTCCGGAGACGGTGTCGGGTGTAATAGCTCTGTCGCAGATTTTTTAATAGGCACAATTATGCCTTTCGCAGACGGAACGCCTTGACCAAATAATCGGGTAGACTCCGACTCGGTTTCCCGACCAAGGAGGTCTGAAGCAGCCATAGCCATTTTTTTCTCCGCAACCATTGATCGTAAATGGTTTATGACCTCCCGCCAGGTTGTTCCCAAGTCCTTGGCCTACTTGCTGCCGCTAAGGATCGCATCGCAAAGGGAATCCCCGATCTCTCGCCACTCAGTCACACTAAACAGCAATTGCGGGTCTTTTAAGTGTCCTTTTTCATTCGCCCACCTACAGAGCTCATGGAGCTTCTTTGTGCTCACGCTAGCCTCTTGCTTAGCAAGAATATCAGTTAATAGCGTGAGTGCCGCCTCCCTTTCCATTATCGAGGGAAAAACGGTCTTACCGGTGCAGGTCCGTGCAGGTGCGCTCACTGCCAGATTCAGATGTCTTTACTCCTTACGGACGCCTTCCTGCTCGAACTCCTCTCAGCGACTCTCAATTTGCAAAGCCCACCGTCGCAATGCAAAGGCAGAGTTTTTCCAGCTTTCCCGTCGTTCGGGCGCCAATTGTTGGGGAGAAGGGTTCGCCAGAGTCAAGAAGATGCTCAATATGAGTTATGCATCTTGCTCATCTTTATTAGTTTCTAACACTACTTATATAGAATCGATACACATGCATATTCCCAAAGCAAAAATATAATTGGTTAGTAGTCTCTAAGCGCATACGGTTCTCACACCCCTAATTATCATGACTAAAATAAGCATTCTATCCATGTAGCTAATTGTGTTGCTATGCTTCAGCCTTGTAGTTTGTTACTCCCTATATTCCCATACCGCTCCCTATCTTTCTTGGCCCTGCACCTGCTTTCCCAGCAGCTGTAGCTTGTTACAGCCATGGCCTCTTGGCACAACATAATTACTTGGTCTCAGGATTCAAGAATAGCTCAAGGCTACCTTCTTGTTAACTTCAGCACAGCAACTTCAGCACAATTCTAATTCCAGGCCTATTCTAATACCAGGCCTGGATTGTGCAGATCTTCAGAGATTCTATGGCCACGCTTCTGCAGCCATTCTTCTACACAGCAACAGTCGCACCAAGAAGGAATTGTGTTTTCATCCTGGATCGTCACACAATGATGGCAGGAACAGAACAAGGTGACATGGTCTTTGTAGTCCTTCCAGGCCTTTGATGGGGATAAGATTGGCATTGGGCTGCTTGAAGCACACCTGGAAGCCCTGAGCTGTTAGCTTCCCCTTCCTTTCCTCCACTGCAGAAATGTTTGTAGCCTCCAGGCATCTCCTCCTCCTGCTAGTGAGATCTTGCCCTTGTCAGCTGGTGGGACCAGCACTTTCTAACCCAAGCATCCTCCTGCTTCCACCTGCCCTACGTGCATGCTGTGGCGCTACTGAGAAAATGCCCACCGGACTAGAGGAATAAAGGGAGGAAAATGGAGATACCTGAGAAAAGAATCAAGAATTTGGGAGAAGGGTGCAGGGACCAGTTTGTGAAGAGCAGCCAGAGACAGCATGTTGAGGCAGGAAATAAGAAAGTTAATAAACCCCATTGAAAAGCAAACTCCAGCCACAGAGACACGAGGTGGATTTTGATGTTCCACAAAAATTGGAGAAGAAACCTCTTTTCCCTCAGAAGTCACATTTCATGGCTAGCAGCCCCCGGGCACCCTGAGCACTGTTTTCAGGGAGGCGGGTAGAAGGTTAATGCTGAAAACAGCAGAATTGTTAGCATGGCAAATAACATAGCTCAGTAAGGAGATAAACAACATCTCGGCAGATGTCACCAAGGTAAGCCTTCCTCTTTGGGAAAGCAACATCCTGACTTAGGAGCTGGCACCAATGGATTTAAAGCCAAGATATTTTTTAAAGTAAAAGCTTCTGGATGGGATGCTTGAAAAATTGGCACGTGTTAACAGTGGAGGTAAAGGAAATGTTGCAGTGAGAGGTGAAAGGGTACTTTGATTCCACATCTACTTGGTGACTTAGGATGGACAGAAAGGAAATTATTATTTGGTAAACAGAAAGCAAGCCATTGTGACACAGCCTGACAGCCCAGCTCTAACATCTGGTATGTGATCTGGAAACAACATGGGAAAAATGCTGTCTACAAGTCACCACGACACCCAGTGACATTTCCAGAGAACTGGAAATAGGGCCACCCCAAAGCCTTCAGCCAGCCCTAAAAGCTCTAGGAAACACTAGTGCAAAGATTCGGCCAAAATACATGACAGGCAGAGCACAGAGGAGGGAAGGAGAGCAAGGAAATGGTCTGGAGAACATCTGCTGTGCAACCAATGCTCAGCCTAACATAGTCTTCATTTATTCTTTGTGTGCTCCTCACTTGTTTCCCAACCAACAGTGATGGGCCAAACCAGATGAAATCATGGAAACTTTGACAGAGTTCATCAGAAAAAAGGAGCTTTCAGGCCATCAAATCTAATCACAGTTACCACGGCTGTAACCTAGTAATTTGTGTATAAATATCTTCTAGAGATCCACTACTCTTCATTTCAGGTCATCTGAAACTGAAGACTCTACTGCTTCCCTTTAGGTTCACATTAAATTCTCTTCTCAGTCTTTTGGCAAATGCTGCCAAAATAAATTTTTGTTTATTTATCAGCTTTAGAGGGCTTCAAAAGATATGACCAAATAGCAGAGCTTGTCTGCAGAAGACAACGTGACTGCCATTTACTCCACTTAACAAGTTTTTTAAAGTCACAAATAAATACTATATATAATGTACAGTTACGGTCCAGTGTCACTTTTTCCAACACAAAACCTGCTGTGGAGGGGACACAGTGATGGATCAGAAGGAGGATGGGGAGAGAAGGGAGCAGGAGGAGCAGCTGAACAGGTTCCTCTAGCTACTACCAAACCAGGGCACCCAGAAATACTCTCCAGCTCCTGGACTTGAGCTTGGGCTTTAGCAGGGGGTTGGACTAAATGATCTCCAGAGGTCCCTTCCAACCCTGACCATTCTCTGATCCTGGAATTCTATGAACACCCTGGCTGCCTTGTGATGTTATTTCAGAGTAAGATCTACAAATGCATCAACTCCCTTTTTTTCCCTGCCCTCTCCCTGCAGCGCTCCCCTTCCCACAGAAAGCAAACCTGGGGGAACAGGCCAAAGGGAGCTGCTGTGCACTGCAAAATGTCTGGACAACACAGAAATCAGCACTATCGTGGAAAAAAAACACCACGCAGAGTGAGCCTCTGGTTTCTCTCCTTTCCAGCCTCGTAAGGAAATTGTCCTGTCTTGCCCTGCTTGTCCCCCCACACTGTTGGCCACCTCCCAAGCACCTGCAGGGAGTGTTTGAAAATACAATGTGGAAACCCCAGAACCTCCCAGAAAAGGCCCCTGCAGGTGTCCTTACTATCAGCATGTTACTGCACAGGGCTGGAGGAAGAGGCATCCCTTTGATGCTCTGAGATTTGCAGCTCAAGGCAAGCTGAACTGCCGAGTTCTGCTCACGTGTACCTGAAAGCCTTGCCCTCCCCACCCAGAGAAAGATAACAAAACCACATTTATTTCACCATTCCCTTCCTTTCACATTACCTCTCTGCTTCACAAATACTTTTTTTTATTATTAAATCTGAAGTCACCTAGAGCAGGCAATGCCAGGAATGGAGGATTTTACATGGCATGGAAGAGGAATTTCAGGCTCCAGCCACGAGGTCACCCTGGGACAGCAGGTCACCCAAGGCTGGGTCCACCTCCAAACCCCACGACCCTACGCCTATAAATAATTCTGCCTAAGTACAAGTGGGAGAGTTCCCACAGAGCCTGACTTTAGATTTTAAAATGCATGCTACAGAACACCAAAGTTAACCTATAATGAAACAGAAGAGGAAAGCATTTGAATTTGAGTGAGATTTATTAAGAAAAGCATAAGCGGTGGCATTGCACAACATGTTCCACACAGTATAAAGGTCCAACTGAGCCTTTCTGTATGTCTGCTTTTATCAAGAAAGGGGGAAAAAGAAGCATCAAGAACATAAAAGCCTGTGTCAGCCTTATCAACAGCCTGGGGAGGATTCATCCCTGCAGCAATCTCTCTATGCTCTCTTTTCCTCAACCCTACTTTCACCTCCCTCATAGCATAAGAACCCCTTCTTATCATAATTAACAATTTTAATGCATGGATTGTTTCAAGCCAATTACATCAGTCCATTATAGGCAGTTTCACAAAGTTGCATTTATAATTCCAGTCATTCACACTTGGAAGCAAAGGTATACAAAGGGAAAAGGCTACTGGAGGTTTTCAAAATAAGCAGGAGCTTTGGTTATTAGTGACGCTTTTGAAATACAACCTGAAGTCTAACAGCAGTGATGGGAAAGTCTTTACTGAGCATTTTTGTAGGCTAACGGAGCAAATGTGAGCAGGGGCAGTAAAAGCCTCTTTCACTGCATCCAGGGGTTTTGGCTGTTACCTCTGACCCGAGGTAGGAATGATGTTTTCAGCCCCCAGTACTCAAAAAATATTTCCAAGAACACTTTCTGTCTTGACCATGGGCTTCAGCAGGCAATTATCTAATCTTTGGGTTTACGAGTATTTTCCACAAGTAGATCTGGGGGCTATTGTGTTCATTTATCTATTTACTAGGTGAAAAGAGGAAACGAAGGCCCCCACTCATCTGGAGCGCACTGTGAGGGCTGTGCCTCCAGCACAGTGACCTAGAAAGCATCTCCACAAAGGTCCAGGAGCTCTGCTTGGCTCTGGCCTGAAAGGAGGACCTCTGAGGACAAGCATTGGCTCTAGCTAATGGAGCAGTCACAGCGAGGCAATTTGAACTTCAGTCTGGCTGTGAGCAGCATCCACCCGGGTGCCAATTAACACCCCCAGTGATTGCAATGACACAGACATCTGGCTGCTGAGAACATGCACTGAGACCAACTGCTGCTGTCTGGAGAGCTTTTCCTCTGGTTCAGACCTCGTTTCTTTTCAAAAGTCCTCCACCCTGGCATCCTAGGGGTTTTGCCATGCTTGCCAGACCCATCCTCCTTCTCCTGGACCCATCAGCCACCTGCGGCACGGTAAATCATGCTCCTCTCTTGGAAATCTCCCCTTCCCTTGCCGACAGTGTACAGGCTGATCCTTCTGCTGCAGACCTCTGCCTTTCTACACCAGCTAATGATCTGCTGTCCCTCTCACATCTGACAGTTGTCTGCCAGCTCACAGCTACATGGTGAATACCGAACTTTTCATCTCTGCCAGCCCATGCTCTTACCCTGGCCTCTCCCTTTGCCTGCACTGGGATTGACACTGGCATCTCTAACCTAGACTTGGGCTTTTCCCCAGAACCTTTTCATAGCCTAACATCTTCGGGGAGCAGCTACACAACCCCAGTTCTTGCTCTGACATTTGCATTTCAACCATTTACACATGCCTTTCCTTGACTACAAGAACAACCCAGCTTCGCTCACGCTGACCTTGAAGGCCGCTCTTGAAGACCATTTTCTAGTCTGTTTTTGTGGAGGCTCATGTCACCCTCTGCTTTGTGTTCCTCCCTGGGCTCTCTCCCCTGGCACACAAAACAGGAGTGAGTAGTTGTTGGGAGAAGGGTTCACCAGAGTCAAGAAATTACTCAATATGAGTTATGCATCTTGCTCCACTTTATTAGTTTCTAACACTACTTATATAGACTCAATACACATGCATATTCCCAAAACAAAAATATAATTGGTTATTAGCCTCTAAGCACACACTGTTCTCACACCCCTAATTATCATGACTAAAATAAGCATTCTATCCATGTAGCCAATTGTGTTGCTATACTTCAGCCTTGCGGTTTGCTACTCCCTATATTCCCATTCCGCTCCCTATCTCTCTTGGCCTTGCACCTGCCTTCCCAACAGCTGTAGCTTGTTACAGCCATGGCCTGTTAGCACAACAAAGTTACTTGGTCTCAGGATTCAAGAATAGCTCGAGGCTACCTTCTTGCTAACTTCAGCACAATTCTAATTCCAGGCCTATTCTAATTCCAGGCCTGGATTGTGCAGATCTTCAGAGATTCTATGGCCATGCTTCTGCAGCCATTCTTCTACAAGTAGTTTTCATTCCCTGCTCATCATTTTACTTCAGAATCAAGAAGCCCTGTCTCATTCCTGACTCTTCGTGACAGCATAATCATGTTTTCAAACAAGCTTTGTGTTCCTCCCCAGACGCTCTCCCCTGGCACATGAAACAGCAGCGAGTAGTCTTCACTCCCTACTCATCATTTCACTTCAGAGTCATAGAATCATAGGATCATTTAGGTTGTAAAAGAGCTTTCAGATCATTGAGTCCGACCATTAACCCAGCACTGTCAAGGCCACCAGTAATCCATGGCCCTAAGTGCCCCATCTTGGTGTTTTCTGACCCCCTCCCAGGGCTGGTGACTCCAGCCCCCCCCAGGCAGCCTGTGCCAGGCCTTGGCCACCCTTTCCATGACGGGATTTTCCCTCATTCCCAACCTAAACCTCCCCCAGCACAACGTGAGGCCGTTCCCTCTCTCCTGTCACTTGTTCCCTGGGAGAAGAGCCCGACCCCCCTGGCTCCAACCCCTCTCAGGGGGTTGTAGGGAGCCAGAAGGTCTCCCCTCAGCCCCCTCCTCTCCAGGCTGACCCCCCCCAGCTCCCCCAGCCGCTCCCCACAGCACTTGTGCCCCAGCCCCCTGCCCTGCTCTGGACATGCTCCAGCCCCTCAGGGTCTGTCTGGGAGCGAGGGGCCCAGAGCCCAGCCTGCCATTCCAGGGACGGCCTTGAACACTGCCAAGAAGTCCCATCTCATTCCTGACTCTTCCTGCCAGCATGATCACATTTGCAAACAAGTTCCTTCATGTTTTGCCTGACAATTTTCACCTGTGACTCGTACAGACACTAAAGGCATGAAAAATCGCAGGGCCCTACCTCGTATCAGAGCCTTCACCTCAGCAGGGAGGCACCCAGCGAAACACGAGGGGAAGGAGGCATCTATCAATGGCTTCTGGATTGATTTTATTTGGTTTGTGATTTTTTTTTAATGTGTTGTCGTTCTTGCCCCGTTTCACCAAGGCGGGTGGGTTGAACCCCGCCCCCCCGGCTTCCCTCACAGCCCCCGACCAAGCGCAGGCTCCCTGAGGGCCTGAGGCGGGCGGGTAACGGGCTCCACCCTCCACACCCACAGGCCCCGCCCATCCCTCGGCCTCGCCCAGGAACCGGCTCCACCGCCCAATGGCGGGGCGGCGAGCGCGGGGCGGCCGGCACCGCCTCCTGCTCCTCCTTCTCCTCCTGCTCGCCCCCCCCCCCCCCCCCCCCCCCGCCGCCGCCGCCGCCGCGGGGAGCGCTATGGGACAAAAGGCGCGCTGAGGAGCGTGGACTCAGTGCCTAGGCTACTCCGGTCTCGCTTGCTGTCCGCTGCGGCATGGCGGCTTGGCGCCGCTAACCCTGGCCCGTACCGCCTCTCCCGCCATGCCGAGTGGCAGCACCGCTGCGGCCTCCCCCATTGCCGAACCGCTGCGCCTCCCCTCGCACTACCCGCCGCTGCTGCTCCAGCAGCGCCTGGCCGGGCTCGGTCTCCGCGATCACGGCCTGCCCACCGCCGGTGGCGGAGAGGGGGGTGCGGCTCGGCGGCAAGCCCGGCGGCGGCGGCCGGGCTTGGTGCCGCTGCCTGATCCTCCCGGAGAGCTGGGGCCTGGCGAGGAGGAGGAGGCGGCGGGCGATGAGGGAGACCTGGAGTTGGAGGAGGAGGAGCTGCTGGCGGGGGAGGAGGAGGAGGACCCGGCCGCGCTGCTGCTCTCCTTGCCCTCCCAGCCGCTCCCGCTGCTGCCGGCGCTGGGTTCCGTCCTGCTCTCGCCCTCCTTCGATGCGCAGGAGGCGGCGGAGGCGCTCTGCGGGGCGGACGATCCTCAGGGCGTGATGGCGGCGATGCTGTCCCACACCTACGGCGGCGGCCTGGGCGGCGACGGGGCGGCGGGCCTCAACGGCGAGCAGGCGGCCTTGCTGCGCCGAAAGAGCGTCAACACCACCGAGTGCGTGCCCGTGCCCAGCTCCGAGCATGTGGCCGAGATCGTGGGTCGTCAGGGTGAGTGGGGCCGGGGGGCGCCTGGCCCCCGGCGTTCGGGGCAGGCCACTGCCCGCAGCACCCCCGGGGGGGGGGGGGGGGGGCGGCGGCTAGAGGAGCCCCTTCACCTCTGTAGGAGCTTCGTGGCCCTGGGGCCTACCTCACCTCCACACCCCAGCTTCCCCAGCGGGGACAGGCTGGCCCTGCTGGAGAAGCTGAGAGCCAACGCTGGCTTTGCTCAGACCTTGGCCTTATGGTTCATTTTGGCTATAAAACACAGTGTGTAGTGTGGCTGTGGACAGGTAGGTGTTGGCACAGGCTTTGGTCCTCAGTGATGCTCGGCTTGTGGTCCTCGGTGGGAAGCCACGTTTCACCCTAGGAACTTTGGACTGTGTTTTACAGAGACTTTGGGGTGAAGGCATCTTAAAGTGCCTGGCAGAGCAGGCTCTGGGCTGACACTCTTCCTACAGCTTCACATGGAGCTCATCGAGGCAAAGTGGGACCTCTGGAGCCAGTAAGATGGAGAAAGGAGCCACATGCAGCCCTCTTCTGGGTGGAAGCCCTTGTCTTTCTGCTGGGGTTGTGGCTTCCTGTTGATCGTTCTTGCTAGACTCCCTGGGTGTCTGTTACGCCGTTAGGATAAGGTCATATCGGTGAGGTCATGTTCGTTGTTGGCCTTTCATGTGGTCTTGTGGGAGTGGTGCTTGGAGGAGTTAGGAAGATGATGTTTCGTGCCAGTTTTCTGGCAGTAAACCTAATTTTAAAAGCACTTTTTGTGTATCAGAAGTGCTGAGCAGTGTTGAGTGTAGGTGTGGAAAAGCAGACAATGAAGTTGCCACTCTTCATCTTCCCTTTTTTTGTGTGTTACTCTTTATTGGTTTGGGGGTGGTGTGTCTCGTTTACTGATCAGCTCTGATAACAAGCGGTTATGCTGTCTGGTCTCTACATCAATGTGGCTTTTGTTTCCTTTTTTTTCCCCTGGAGTATGTAAGAAATGGTAAAAATCAGTCTAAACCAATGTGGTACTAAAATGCCCACTGAACACTGATGCTTAGGCAGACTTTTTTTTTTTCCTCTTGCTATGTTTATTTTAGGCTTTTAGCAGTCAAGGGTGGGGTTTTTGTTGGGTGTGTCAAAGGAGAACCAAAGGCTGTGCTGCAGAAATTGGCAGGTAGCTTCCTCTGATGCAGACAGGTCCATTCTGTTTAAGCAGAAAATATTTTTTCCAAGAAATAGTGTTTGAATGTCTTGAGACTTTGCCTATGTGTCATTGGGGATGGCAGGAGGGTGGAAAACAGAACTGAAAACTTATTGCTGCAGCCCTTTAAAAGAGAAATACAAACTGTTGGGCTTCAAGGACTGGTCAGGCTGCTGTGTTTATTCTCCACCAGATCAGGATTGTTCCCAGTAGTGTATGTTTCAGTACTTTGAGTCCCTTAAAAACAAGCTAATGGAGTTTGCATAAAAAATAGGATCACTGTTCCTGAAGAGTTCATTTGCTGTTTCTGCTTTTATTTCTTATCTGATGTCATACTGTTTAGCTTGTGATAAAATATTTAGCCTCTGTGGGGGAGGGATTGTATCAGAAAGAATTAGGGTTACAAAAGGGGAAGGAGTGGAGGGAGAACTAAAAAAATCACTGCCAAATATACTTGCCCAAAAGCTTTGCGTAAGGACCTCCTTCAAAATTCACATTCGAGGGAGATTTACATTTAGAGACTGACTTACATAAGTTGTGTTGGTTCCATTAAATATTTACCAGATTTCTTAGAAATACTAGCCCTTGCATCTCCTTTTATGCCCAGAGCTGTGCTGGCTCATGGCATGGGCTAGAGGCTCTTGTGCTCTCATCCACCTGCTTTGCATGTGTTTGTGCTCTAGCCCAGCAAAGTGGTGTCGGCTGTGGTGCAGCTTGGTCTGCTTTGAGCAAGGCTGGCTGAAGCTGCATCCTTTGATTGTTCTGCTCTCTAAAAATGAAGGTGCTGCATATTCTCTTCCTAGCATGCACCGTAACCAGCTGGTTGCACTGTCTCTAACAAATTCAGCTGAAGTTTTATGCCAGGCTCCTCTGCTGTAATACTTTAATATGTAATTATGTAAGGGTGATGCAATTGGAATGTTACTTCTGATGGATTTTCATGAAGATTAAGTTTATATTATTTCTGTTGCTGTCTTCGTGAGGTATAAAAAGAACTTGAAAAGTCTGCGGCCCAAAAACATCAGCTCTGAAATACCATGAATGCTGAGTTTGATCTAGGCTTTGATGGAGGCCTCAGTGCTGTGTCTGAAAACATGTTTATTGTAAGTCCTAACCCCCTAATTGAAAGAGTAATGATAACCAGAATTCCATAGTATTCTTTATCCAAATTTAATTTTTTTTGCATGGAGGAAGAGAAATTCCAGACACAGTATCAGACTGAAGGAGCCCCCAATTCCTAAGAGAGCTGTAGACAAGCAAAAAACCTTAACAGTGCTTGCATTTAACACTTTTTTCAATTATGTGCAAGCTTTGGAAATAAATATAGCACTTCAGGTGGTGAGGTGGTGCTCCCACAGCCCCACTCTAGGTTGCTGTGTTGCAGGTTCCCATGTGGGTAGCAGCTCTTGCCGAATCTGTGCTGGTAGCTGTGCACAGATGTGGGATGTTGCAGCTTTAGAAGGTGTGAAGTGCCTGAAATGTACTTTGTGGTTGACTGTTTTCTTGTGAAGCTACGTTGGAGGCACCAGTAGTTCAGTGTGTTGCTGCTGGAAGCCTTTGTATCACTGGAAAAGGCTTAAGTAGGATTTTCTTTTAATGACTTCTGGGAATTCCTTCTTTAAAGTTCTGTAGTATTTCTGAAACCTGGTGGGTTTCCTGTGCTTTTTTGTTGGGTGTTTTTTGAATCTTAGATGTTCTCAATTTTTTTTTTATTCCCCTTGTACCCCCCAAAATGAAGCTGACAGACACTGGTTGGGTTAGTGTAATATAATTCTTTGTAGTCTTTGAAGTGGAAGAATCTCAAAGGTGAACAACAAAGGAGGAGATATTTGTATCCTTTTATTCTTCTAAAGGCATGTGACTGGAAGCCAGAAAAACTAGATTCCATTCATGGCATTGTACAGACTTCCTGTATGAATTTGAACTAGCTGTTGAATCCAACCTTTGGTAAGTTGGCCAGTCATCATGCTGATCAGAAAAGTGATTTCCTTTGCTGTCAGCAGCTAAAAAATTCTGCATGCACAAAGTTGCATTGGGTTAAAAAAAGTTGGAGAAAGTGTTTTTGAGAAGTGGTAGCAAAAAGCTGCATTGCTGAGGAGGTGACCTTGTTTGACTGAAAAAAGCTGGCATAGGGAGTATACCCAAAATTATATAAGTGTGTATCCAGACTTAAAAAAACTTGAGGAGGTTTAACTTGGAAGATTATTTTTTTTTAATCTCTAAAGCATGTGAAGGACTTCTGAAAGTCTGCAGTGGATCACCTGAAAACTGTTTCCCATATATAAAGTTGGTGGGTTTCTGTAGTAGTCCTGCCATGGCTTGGTGGGCATTGAGAAGGATTTGACAAGTTTCACTGGAATCTTTAGTGCTCCCCACTACTTTCTTTATGCTAAAAAAAGGACATGTTTAAACACTAAAAGCTCTTGCGAATAATGCACAAAAGAGGAGTGGTGTCTGAAGACATGAACAGAAAACTTGAGAGATGCTGGAAGGGACAAAAGTCTGTCCTGTAGGGAGGTGCTGCATCCCTGAGTGTATTAACTGTCTTCAGATAATGATTGCTGGAATATATTTGCTAATGTATTCCAGTGTTGTGACTGTCCAAGTAACGAGATTTCCCAAGTGTTTATATCCTTGATAAAGCTGACAATACTGTTCTTTTCTAAGACATCACTTGAGTTGAAGCTACTTAACTGTAAAGTGTGATGCTTCTTCCTTCAGTACACATAGTTTGGATGATGGTTGCAGAGCTTGAAACGGGCAGGGCAGTCTCCAAACCCCAGATGAGTAAGAGGAGGAATGATATCATCCTATTTCACTGATTAAATTGATAATGACAAAACTGCTTTGCATGAGACAGCCTTGCAACTAAAATAACATTTTTATGCATATTTAATGATCTTGGGCTCCTTTTTGCTCTTTGCTTTTGAATGTGGGCTCTTGAGCAAAATATTACTTTGCTTAAAATAGTCCTGTAAGTTGAAACAACAAAAATAATTCTTAAGTTGTTGGTAGCTGATAACTATCTGGCAGAGGTGAACGGCCAAATGAAAACAATAGCTATCGCTCTCGGGGAGTGGAAACAGTGCTAAAGCAATCCTGGAGCAAAAACTTGTGTTAGCTGAGTACAGTACATAAATGTCCTATGGTGAGGTAATTATAGTCCTTTCAGAAAGAACTGTATGTCTGGTTTTATGTCTTGGTGGGTTGTGATAATAATGTTACTGAATTACTGACAATACTTATGTAGCTGTGACTGGTTATTAATTCCTGACCTGTAAGAAGTAGTCAGCATAAGCATAGCTAACTAGTCAGAGTTGCATATTGTTTTTAAAACTGGATGCCGTAAGACAAGGGTCCTCAAACTATGGCCCGTGGGCCAGATACGGCCCCCCAGGGTCCTAAATCTGGCCCCCGGTATTTACAGACCACCACCACCCCCCGCCGGGGGTTGGGGGGGGAACCAAGCAGCTGCAGATGACCTCCTGCCACTTCATCTGTGTGCCAGCCCCCTGTTTAAAAAGTTTGAGGACCCCTGCCTTAAGATTTCCACTCTCATGAGTAAGTTTAATCTGCATGACTGAAGTAATTGTGTATCTCGGTGTCAGCTGATTGCCACAAAGACCACAGTTTCAGCTGACTTATTTTAAGTGAAAGCTGAAAAGGCAGTTACATTTCACATTACTATTTTTTGTATCTTCTATAACAAGTAGGTTATTAAATGCTGTATTAAATGGCTTGTTCTAAAGACTGAAAGAAAACTTGAGGTATTTGTTGAAATCCATTATAAAAGCTGTTTTTCTAAGAAGTTGGAAGTCTTGTAATTTTTAGAGCCTGGAACTCCAGGAACTGAAACACGTGAACATACTGTGGCCTGGCACAGTCTGCAGTCACTGCTGAAGTTTTGGTGGTTTATTGCTCTGGTACTGTGTGACAAACATCATTTCAGTTCTGCTATTTGTCATTTGTGCTATGCAAAATTCCAAGTTGAGTTGCATAGTGTCAGGGTGCAGGTTCTCCAGCTGGGATCATAAATCCTCAGTCATAAATGCTGCTCTTGTCTGGCTTGTTGGGTGGGAAGCACACCAAACGGTGCATGCTAGAGATTTTTTTCTTTGTATAGTCTGCCAGAAATTCTGTAGACTTTAATGTATGAATACCTGCATAAGTAAGACTTTTTTAATGAAGCTGAAATTAATATAAATGCCAGTTTCTAAACCTCTGGTCCTTTTGTTTTTCTTGTAAAATAGCTGTGTTCTGAAAGAGTATGGGTTTTGTAACAAAAGTTTATAACATACGCATACAAAAGAAATCCTGATTAAAGTGCTTCTGAACTGCACTGGGTTAACCTGTCTGTGGCATGAGAAAAGAGTGATGAATGTTTAAGCTGTTAAAGTCAGCAGATGTTGTGTGTTTCCCTGTCTTAGCTCATGTTGCTCTCTCTTCTGGTGCACTGTGGTCTGAATTTCTGGAAGAGAAGCTTTGTTCTAAACAAAGTGTTGGACATCTCGGATCTTAAATTTTTTTCATGCAATACCTTCACCCCACAGAGCCAATTCCCCCTTGCAGGCAAAAAAATGTAACAGGGATAGGGTTGCAAACTTGCTGTAACAAAAAAAAGGCTGCTGAGCACTAGAATGTTATTTTTTTAATTATTATTTAATCAAAAGACAAGACCAAAAAGCTCCAAATCAAGCATTTGTTTCCAATTTCATTACTCTTTAAGAATGTCTTCCTTTTTTTCTCTCTTTCAGTTTCCTTCACTGGTATGAGTCAGTAGCTCTGTGGCCTGCACAGAGTTCTCTGCTCCTTTGAACAATGACACAGTAACTCTTACTCTTTACATTCTAGTTCATTTTACAATATACTGTAGGATTTTTATGTGTGAAAAAACAGGTGTCACAGCACTTTTGAATTGAAGATTGGGTGCAGGTGAAGATTTGTGTAGGTTTTTTTAAATCTTCCTTTTATTGGCCATCACAGCATGCTGTGTGGCATGTTGAGTGGTGGTCCCTTTTTAGTAGCCTCCTTGGGCAGGTCAACTTTCCCAATCCTGTTGCTTGCACCAATCTGTTACATTCACTAGATCAGTGTTCCTAATGGAAACAACTGTTTTCCTGTAGTGGCCTGGATGTACTCTCTCTCATGATTGCTTTTCTACTACTGAATCTTTCTAATTATGCTCAGCAGCTGCTGCCATGGGCCTGGTGCTGCAGTAGTGCAAGTAATTAATAATATAAGTTGCTGCCCTCTAGCTCTTTTGCAGCATGTAACTTGTTTACTGAGTTGCAATCTGTCTTGGGAATTGGAATATTCCTCTGCTGGTAAGATTGCTGATTTGATAGATTGTCCCAGCCTGATAGAGAAGGAAACAGTGTGCAGGCTGACTACTTCATTCTGTACAGGATTGATATCTAAATGGATTGATAAATTGATGCATAACTAAGAAATACTCAATAAAGAGTTTCTGTGTGGTTCTGGAGCCAGGGATTTTGTTTCCCAGAGAAGGGAAATATCCCTGAGAGCTCACAAACTCTCTTGGGAAGCTTTCTCGGCATCATCGGAGACACTTAAAGCTGACCTCTTCCCACCTGTTAGCTTGGCAGCAATAGGGCCAAACAAAATCCTGCTTCCTGTGGTCTGGCATGGCCAAGTAGTTGACCATGATTCCTTGGCTCTCAGTTGAAGTACTTGAGGTCTCCAGATTGTCCTGCTTCCCGGTACCTAAGCAAGCCCATGTAGCTGCGGTGCCTGGTGTGTTCAGGCTTGAAGTGCAGGTCTGGAAAGTATCTAGCCTAAAAACCCTTCTGCAGTTCCAGCTGGATGATAAGTAGGAAAGTAATGTTTCATCTTGACATTTGTACATGTAAAAAATACAAAGTGAAGTGGTCAGTTGCTCCCCAGAAATGGGTAAGTGTGATGGAATTACAATGGGAGCAGTCTCGGTCGCTATATATAGTGTGAGTAATATTGAAATGTTCCACAGGCAGGCACGGGGGTTTGGTAACTGCAGTGTAACTAAAAGCCTTTGATTGTAGTGGTAAGCTAATGTTGGGGTCAGGAGGTAGGGAAAAATGTCTTTGGCATAAAATGCTCTAATTTTTTTTGAGACCTGTATGTCATCTTTTCTTCTCTTGGAATAACTTTATCAGAGTGGCTGTCAGTTGAGTTTCTTCTCTACACTAATGTCACGTATGTGCCTACTTTTAGCATTGCTTATTGCGGTGTCATTACAGTTAGAAGTGAAAGATGGTCATTACCAGGGTACAGCACTTCTGAGGTACAGTTGTTCCCTGCAACCATTAATACAGCCACACTCCAGAGCAGAAAGCCAAAACTTTGCTTTGAAGTTTGGGGTTGAAATGGTATCCGTATCACGTTTTGGACTGTAAATTTGGGAAGAAGCTCTGCTTGGTGGGTTCTCATTACAAAGCATCCTTGCTGTGCTAAATAGGAAGTGTCCTCTAAAAAATGCAACCCGATGAAGAGCAGGAGCACATACTTGTTGCGATGGAGGGAAGACACAGTCACTCAATACGAGTGATCAGCAAACTTCATTTATTGAACCTTACAGCCACCTTTTATGCCTTCTTATAATTAGCTCATACATATTACAAAAGTTAAGCTCATTATTGGTTAGTTGCCTAAATACCAAGCCTGCCCCTAGTTTCTCTTCTGTAGTTATCTGTTCCCACCTGCAACATTCTTTTCCCACCAAAATCTTCCTGTTATTGTGTAACAAGGACAGCCAAAGACAGTGTATTTTTGCTTTACTTCAGATAAGCTGAGAGCGATGTGCATTTTTGTTCAGCCAGCTGGACTATGTCTATGTGACCCTTTTCAGCTAGCCAGTTATCCACAATTCCCCCGTTTTTATTTTGGGCGACATAGGCCTGGTTGACCATTTTCAATAACAGCGTTTTAACACAGGAAAATACACAGCCAACTTATAAAATCTCAGTTCAGAAGTATAATTCCTGAAATACTTGAAAAATAAAGTTAGCTTGAGGCTTTAATTTAGATGCTCTTTCTGTTCCAGTGATATAGAATGTTTAAAAAATTCAAAGGTAATTTTAAAGTTCTGAACGTGGACTAATGCAAGCTCAAAACCCCAAAAGAAACCAAACTGATGTTTGACTAGGAATATTTGCAAATATTTTAGTGGAAAATCCCTGACCATTAACAATTTTCTGTCCAAATAACAACTGCCCTTAGGCAACCGACCAGTCCATACATTTTCTGAAGAATACCTCATTGATATCAAAGAATTAACAAAGGGGAAAAATTAGTTCTAAGCTATATACATTCATAAGTGGATTTTTCAATAGTTACATACAGATTTACACACTAAGCCATAATGGCTTGTAGGTGATACACACAAGAAGAGTACGTTGCTTATCTGTCTGAATGTCTAGGCTAAATTTGACAACTATGCCACAAGCCAAGCCTACGTGGGTGCTGTGTGTTATGCACGTTCCTTAACAAACAGAAGTATAATAGACAAATTCCCAAGATCTAGTCCCCAACCTAATTATATTATTTTGTAGCCAATTAAGGAAAATAACACAAATGTGCATATCTACATGTGCACACACCTTTTAGTTCAGAACCGATCTGTGATAAAAGGCCTTAGCCTTATGGCATCATCGAATCTTAACGAGTACAGTAATTAAAAATGCAGTCTTACTGTAAGTGCGATTTATGCTGACATTCCCTCAAATGCTACACGTGAGTATTTCTCACTCAACTGCCTCAAGGTAAAATAGTAGTATTTGTTAATATGTATTAAAAAATCATTAATTCTCTACAATAGCAGTTGACTTCCATAACACTATGTAAGCAAAAGAGGCTTAAGATGGGTTTTCTGAATACTAACAACTTATTTTAGACTGTCTAAACTCAGGTCTTGAAAGATTTCACTCTGCCAGACATAGAAACACTGTTGCACTCCAGTTGTGATATCCCTTTTCCCAAGTTGTCACATGCACATCTCACTCAAGCAACATTATTGTTAAAGTTTCTCTCTGCTACATAAAAGCATATTGCACTTGTAGATATAAAAGACAGCACCCTTACTTAGATTATTACCTTATTACCTCATAACTCTTAGTATACCTTGTATCTCTGATTTCATCACTTCAAAAATTCACCAGAAGCAGATAAAACCACAGCATCAGACTAAACTACACCTTAACTGCTGATTCAAATAAAGGCATTCTCTTCCAGATATGCCTAATGCTTATAAATAATTTTGGCTGGTTTTGATCAAAAAACTATTATTACAATAATGATCAAAAATAATAATCCTGTTTGCAAAATGCCTTTAAGCCAGCCTCCTAGTCCCAACCAATTTCCACATTCAGAATACAGCATAAATACGGAATAAGTCATAAATACAGAATACAGAATAAATTATCTCCATCAAGGCAAAAAGGCTTCTTTTTAAACACAGAGATGTTTGCTAGTTCAAAGCAGAAACCCATTTCTTGTAGGGGACATCTGAAGCACTTTTTTTTTTTTTTTTTTTTTGGGGGGGGGGTGTGTGTGTGTTGTAATTCATTCCGTATTTTTCCTTGAGAAGCTTAAGCTGTTCCTCTTGTTTCCGGAGTGTTTCCAACTCTGATTCGTCGAATAGGTCCGTATTTCCCAAAAATATCATACATTTCCTCCGCTGTGATTTTATACGGCAGGTTCCGAATATAAAGGACCCGATTGACCTCTGGGGGCAGCCAGATGTCAGCTCGCTTGGCCGCTTGCATCGCCATGGCGCCGATCGGAGGGGGGGGGATGGTGCCGCCTTGGAGAGAAACCGCGGCCGGGAAGGGGCCTGCCGGGCCGCGCGCTGCCGCGGGGGTCCCTGATGCTATCCCATACGCTAATAACCCGGGTAATTCCTTTTTACAATCTATGTCCCGAACGCTCCGCTTTTCTAAAAAGCATATGAGCGAACGCTTGTCTCTCCATGCCTTCGTCAGCGCTGTTGCAGCCTTTGCGAGATTCCGGCGACGCGTGGCCGGCGGGACCCTCTGTAGGTGCTCCCGGGCGCGGGGACTGTGCCCTTCCGCCTCCTGCGCTGCTTTCAGGACCGGTACCCGAATCTCCGTCGAACCGTGGCTCGCAGGTTCAGCCCTCTCTAGGGTCCCTGTTAGGGCACCATTTGTCACAACAGAGGGAAGATACAGTCACTCAATATGAGTGATCAGCAGACTTCGTTTATTGTCTCTTACAGTCACCTTTTATGCCTTGTTATAATTAGCTCATACATATTACAGAAGTTAAGCTCATTATTGGTTAGTTGCCTAAATACCAAGCCCGCCCCTAGTTTCTCTTCTGTAGTTATCTGTTCCCACCTGCAACATTCTTTTCCCACCGCAATCTTCCTGTTCTTGTGTAACAAGAACAGCCAAAGACAGTGTATTTTTGCTTTACTTCAGATAAGCTGAGAGCAATGTGCATTTTTGTCCAGCCAGCTGGACTATGTCTATGTGAACTTTTTCAGCTAGCCAGTTATCCACACATACTAGCGCTTGGGTAGTCTGCAGGAAGAGCTTTTGCCCAGGGATGTTAATCTCACTACTCTACTTGCGTGTTTCATGCGGACATCTCTGAGGAACTGCGTTTCAGGTACCACCAGGGAGGAGGAGATCACTTTGTGAGGTGGTGAACAAAACAGCTGTTCCTTAAAATCTGCCTATGTCTTAGTGCCCATTTAAGCAGTTAGCCTGCTCTCTTCTTCAGGGACTGTCACCTCCTGTTTCCAAACCTGCCAGCAGCCTGCCCTGTGAGCCTGAGCAAATCCCAGCTGCAAGCTGTGCCTGTCTCATGGTGTACTCATATTTGTTAGCTCTCTGGCATGTATTGTGTCTAGTTGTCACACAGGAGCCGTAATCTTACTGTCTAATTAACCCAAATAGTGATCAGACTATTATCTGCACTATAGAATGCTAATGGGGAGCAGTTAAAGCTGTTAGTGCTTGGTCTGGTCCTGTCTTCCGGATGGATGCTGTGGTCTGTGATGAGGTGTCTCTGTTTACCTTCTGCAGCTTGCTGTACGGAAAGCTCCATAAAAATAAATGAAAACTTGCTTTCAAAAAAAATCTATTTGATAATTGTTATCAAAGTTTAGCCTGTCTCCTAAAATTGTTCAAAAACAAAACTTAAAAGCAATATTTTTACAGCCTTCATTCCTAAAATCAAAAATGAAAAGAATAAATAATAGCTGATAAATAGCTGCCTGAGTACATAGATTTAGGTTTTTGTACAGACCGGCATCTTTTGCAAGTGATGAAGAAAGTAATTTCTCTGCTTCCTTGAATCAACTAGCTATGTTCAACAGCCAGTTGAAAACCCAGTATTGTTGGGAGCTGAAATTCTCCAGTCCATGAATTAAAACAAGGTGCAAGATGAATTAATTGATGTTAGGCAAAAGGTGAACCAGTCAGTCCATCAACTGACCAGACAACAGGTAGTATATGTCATATGACTTTTAATAACCTAGTGGAGTGCCAGAAATGTTCTTGGGTAGCCAGCCTGCTTAAGGAAGCTTAATCATTAAACAACTTGGAATAGGATTTTATTTTCTGTCTAATGCAGCTTCATCTCTGCTTAATAAATGGGGCATATATTGATTACAAACTGGATAGATTTTTTTTTTTAGCCATGTGTCATCTGAGAGGGAGCATTCAGTGTTTAAGCAAAAGAATGCAGCTTGTACCACCTGTGGGAACGAAACAGCTCTGCTGAAAAACATGTACAGCAGTTATTCTTAATGAAGTAGATTAATTTTTCTTTGTTTGTTAATCAGGTGGGCAGTGTTATGCTCGGCAGACCCAGCAGCTGTTCACTTTCTGGTACACCCAGTGTTTCAGTCTCTGCAAATCCTTCCTTACCTTAGCTGCAGGAGTTCTCACTTTCCAGTTAAAAGCTTGTGGCAACTTAGCAATGAAATAAGGGCTGTGCCGGCTTAACAGGCTCTACTTTTAAAGCTGTGTCTGTACACAACAGTTGCAGGTTCAGTGAAAACAAATCCCTGTGCATCCCCTCTCTCCTTGGCTGACCTGGCACTGCTGTGCCATCCCCCTGCGGGGACTTCCCAGACCCTGCCCTTACTTTCTAGGCAAGGAATTAGCCACGGCTCTACCAGCAGCTTGTGGTTCCAGGTCGATGCCACTAATTATTCTGTCACTGCCTCCTTGCTTGGTGTCAGCATATTGCAAAATCAGTGGTTAGGGTGCTGAAGACCGTATGCAGAGTGGAGGCTGTAATACAGTATTGCCTTTCATCAGATAACAGCAAAGCTACTGAAAAATAGATTCCTGTGAGCTAGGGCTTTGTCTTTAGTGCTAACGAGCTGCGGAGGCCTATCTGTGAGATCTCGGCTTTGTCTGCGGTTGCTCTGGGGCCATGTTGGAGGATGTCAGGTTTGGTCGGGGCTGCTCATCAGCCCTGCCTTCTGTGTCAGAGAAGAGTTGGGGCTAATGCAGCTTCACCCTGCTCGCTGCTCTGACAGCCCAGACTGTACCCGTGGCTTCCCACAGGGCTTGTGTGTCTAAGGAGCTACAGAAGGTTCTCTGTTTCAATCCCTTTAGCTAGGTACTCCGCAGGAGCAGGGGAGGAGAACAAACTGGTATCATCATTTGACTGTGGTTCACAGGGGCTGCACACTGAATTTTTACCCACTGTGCCCTCCGGGTTTCTATTTAGGTAAACTTTTTTTTTTTCCCCCCGGATTTTTTTCCTAAAGCCCTATGTAATTGAGGAGGCAAGGTTAAACAGACGTGATGGTAAGAAGGTTTAGGTTCCTGTGCATGCCTGAAGCCCAGTTTCACAGTGTTTGGCAAGAGTTGGAGGAGGGACATAGGTATGAAGTGTGTGTCCCTGCTTTGACAGGCTGCATTTTGCTAATATTGGTACTGAGAAGCATGAAGGACTCTCTTCCCATTGGAAGAGACCATGCAACGAAAGGATCCTCATCTGTTAATCAATCCTTGTCCCATTCCCAGTGTGTGGCATTGGGGTGAATTCAGCAGAAGAAAGAAATGAAGAGGAAGGTTCCATTTCTCCTGGGAAGAGGAGTCAGGCGAATGCTTTTGCTGGTGGTCCATGGCAGCAGGCTGGCTGGAGTGGTGCGAGGCAGGTGTGCACAGTGTTCCCGCTGTGGTAGCTTGGCTCTGCTGGCACCACCAGGGAGTTTCCCTCATGGAGTAAGTGGCCTGGGACTGGGTTTGACTTATCTCGTCCTGTTTGTGATGATGAAAGGTGAAAGTCTGAGTGAAGGCTGAGCTGGCTGGTGCTGTGATGGGTAAGGACTGCAAGTGCTGTGGCTGCTACATTTCACTCTCACTTCCGGGGGGGGGTGGGTGGGTGGAATAATCTGTCTCCCTGTCGCCTTTTCTTAATAAAGAAGTATTTGATCATTTTAAATCAGCAGTGTGAGGTAAACTGTTCCTTCAGAGCTACCTTTAAGTTTCTTGGGGAGTATAATGTTCGTAGTGTGTTTAAAATGTTTGGTCAAATAATCCTCTTGAGGGGAAAAACGGGGAGGAGGCTTGAGAAGAACGATACAAATCAGCCAGCACAGGATGAACACTGCCTGCAGGGCTCAGTACAGGCTCAGCTTCTCCTCGGGTGCCTGGGCAGGCAAGTACTAAATCTTTGCAAGCACTAAATCTTTACCTAAACAAAAGCAAAACTAAAGGGGTTTGCATTAACTATGTCAGTATGTAATTAGGGCTGAATGTGTTGCTTAGGAGTGCTTATGCTGCTGAACCAAGTATGATAACTTGTATTGCATAACTTCCATTATCATACCAAAACTAAAATTACTTTGAAAGGTTTGATTATATTGAGTTCCCAGTCTAGAAGTCCTCTTCTCAGGCTTTTTTTATATGTGTATTTCAGAATCTCAGATACAATGATCTGATGATTTATTACAAAAGTGTGGGGCGGTATGTTTTGTTTTTTCCCCTTTGTCTTTCTGTGATTACTTAGCTCAGGGGATTGGGAAACTTCTTGATTCATCCTTTGGCCACATGACTTCATAGCTGACCGACCTTGTGTCATTGTGGCTGCAGTGCCTCTGGTTGCTGTGAGTTGTTGGAGAGGGGATGGGATCAACTGTGCTTCGTATCATTGCCTCTGTGTAGTGACTAATGGAGGAGGGTGGGAAGCCAGAGCAGCTGGGTAAAAGCAAATAGAAAGACCATCCTTCAGGGGTGGTAGAATGGGCTACTGACCTCGTGTTTTGACATGACTGGCTGTTGCGGGGTTTTCCAGCACTCCTTGCAGGCAAAACTCAGTGGGTATCGACTGACTCATTCAAACGTTGGGTTTTGTATGTGGTGACTTTCTTCAGTTCTTCCTAACTTTTCAGATCAAGTTTGAGGGTTGACCTTGACAGTCTGTGGAGTCTGCTTTCCATTGAAGCCAGCTATCCAATGCTTAAAAGTCTTGTTCTGTCGCTGCAGGGAGTTGAGGCAGCGTTTGGCCCCTGCTTTCTAGGTATGTGACTCATGCCTTAAAAGAAAAGCTCTGCCCACCTTGGTCTGCATCGTTCAGCAGCCTGAGGAAGAAAGGCGAGAAGGCTTTTCTTTGCACCAGAGTGCTTTGGAAATGTGGCTCTGGCAAAGCAATCTCTGGGTGTTGCAACTCATGTGGGGAATGGAGCTGAAGGTGCAGATTTTTTACTTGATCTGGGCTTCTAAAAGATCAGGAAAATCTTGTCTAAAATGTAAACTGTAAGAATTGCTAAGGCGCTTCAGAATCTAGAATAAAGTAGGCTCTGAACTGTGGCATATGAAAAAGAATTATATAGCTGTTAATATGTGTGTCTTGTGCTAGATGCTCCTGGTATTTAAATGCTGCCTCAATAATTTTTAGGAAATAAGGATATATGCTTGGGTGGGGTGGAGTAAATGAAAATAATCTGTGTAAATTGGAGAATAATTGATACACATCAGGAGACTGACTTTGGTTTCAGGTCTTCCAGTAAAGAGGGCTTGATGGGTGTGAAAACTTCAGCAGCACCATTTTAGGGATCCTTATGGATTTAAGGTTTGAGCCCACCATCTTTTCTGAGTAACCATGGAGGAATGGGAAGCCGAGCGGGTGAGCAGATGTACTTAAGAGGAAGAAACACAAACAAAGAGGTGGAGAGAGTAAAGGCAAATTGCCAAAGCGAGGTGCTGCTGTCTGTTATGAGCAGGGAAATGGCACTGCTTCAAAGGCTCTCTGCTTTGCTACTTCCATAAGGCATCTCACACCTGTGTTTTTTCCCCTCTTCTATCTACTAGAGCACTAATGCCCTTCTCAGTAGGCTGTCCTGGGAGGCTGAGGCTCATGGGTTTGTCCTCCCCTGCAGATACTTGCTGCTCTTGCTGAACTACTTGTGGGGCTCCTGGGTCTGCATCCCCCTCTTTGTGCAGACCTGCCTGTGCCTGGCTCCTGCCCTTGTGGGAGCCCTCCCATGCTCCTCCGTGGGCTTTCTGGTGGAGGTAGGGCCTCTGAGAGCCCTCCTGACAAGCTGTGGAAGATAATGAACTTCCTCTCCAGCTGTGTCCTGGAAACAAAGGGCTGTTGTGTTCAGCTTTTTTCCTTGCTGTGTGCAGGGGCCCTGCAACAAGCAGCCCTTCCTTCCCTCTATTCCAGCTTGCATCTGTGTATTTGCTTTTTTTTTATTACTAGATAGTCCTGAATAAAGTGCATCTTTGGCCTTTGAACTGTAAAATTATCACTAGTGGTACTTGGGTGCAAGGGACTGACACAATGCTATTTCGAGAGATTATTTTGTGGACCCAGACATGAAGTACTTCAAGTAAATGAGGAAAATGGGAACAAATTTCACTCTGCAAGTGAAATGATGCTTAAAAACACTTGATCTGCAAATGTTGCTTATAGTCATTTCAAGATGAGGTTTGCTATAAAATGACATTTAGGGTGATGTGCTTTTGAATTGGTTTTAATATAGGTGAAATTCAGTTAAGACTGAGTCCAGTAGGCTCTCTTGCAGGTCATGGACCTGCTTGTGTGTCTTAATTTCGTGCTGCCTGCTGTTCTGGTCCTGTGATGGGTAGAAGGTGCTCCTGTATGCACCACACCAAAACACCTTAAGCATCTAAGGAAAGAGCCTGCCACCACTGTGTCCTGGCAAACTTTATAATTCAGTCTCCAAAAACCAAAGACAAATGTTCCGCTAAGTTTTGTGCTTTTTTCAGACTGTGTTTACCCAGGTAATGAGAGAAATTCCACGTAGGCACGTAATATCACATAGCAAGCCTTATTTGCATGCAGCAAACTGCTTGAACTCCTACTTGACAGTTCAAGGAGTAGCTCCTTCATTCCACAGGGAAGAGTAAGGTTTAAATAACATTTATTGCTAACAGGAAGCAAATGAAGAGTTCTCAGTAAATCAATTTTATCTATATCCTACAGAGGTTGAGATACCCTTCTCTCGCTTGTAAATGTTTGATTTTAGGTCACGCTTGTCAATGAAAGGTTAGCATACCAGTAGACTTATGTGCACATATGAGTGAGCCTTGACTCTTTTTGCAGGATCTTAAAAATAACTGAAGGATACCCCAATGATGGAAAAAAATTTAAACCCACCAATGTTTACGAGATAATCACGAGTGTGGCTGTTGGAGAGAAAAAGCCATCCACATTTATTCACCATGTAATAGTAATTGAGGAAATTACAGGCTAAAGCAGCCCAAGAAATGTTGCTAAAACAGTTTGTGGCTCCCGAGTGTCAAGAGGTCTGTTTGGAAAATAATAGGTAGAAGTTGTTACCACTTTCTGTAATGTGGCTTGCAGAGATAAAAACAGCTGCTTCTGGTTTCACCTTATGGTTTCTTGAAGCTCTCAAACAACTTAAAATGGAAAGCCACAAGAAAGTAGTCTAAACTTAGATATCTTACTAAACTTGCATGTATTTCCTTTAAACAGGTTGCAAAATAAAAGCACTAAGGGCCAAGACAAATACTTACATTAAGACCCCCGTTCGTGGAGAAGAGCCCATCTTTGTCGTCACTGGACGAAAAGAGGACGTAGCCATGGCCAAAAGGGAAATTCTGTCAGCTGCTGAACACTTCTCCATGATCAGAGCATCACGCAACAAGAACAGCCCTGCCCTTGGAGGTTTGCCATGTACCCCCAACCTGCCAGGTCAGACGACAGTCCAAGTCAGGGTGCCTTACTGTGTAGTTGGGCTAGTGGTTGGACCAAAAGGAGCTACAATCAAAAGAATTCAGCAGCAGACCCATACCTACATAGTCACTCCCAGCAGAGACAAGGAGCCTGTCTTTGAAGTCACGGGAATGCCCGAAAACGTTGACCGTGCACGCGAGGAGATAGAGATGCATATAGCCATGCGTACTGGGAACTACATTGAGCTGAACGAAGAGAATGATTTCCATTACAATGGTACTGACGTGAGCTTCGAAGGTGGCACTCTTGGGTCTGTGTGGCTTGCTTCTAATCCTGTCCCTCCTAGCTGCACCAGAATGATTTCTAATTATAGAAATGACAGCTCCAGCTCCTTGGGAAGTGGCTCCACAGATTCCTATTTTGGAAGCAATAGATTGGCTGACTTCGGCCCCATGAGTCCGTTCGGCACGGGCAACTTCTGGTTTGGAGAAGCACTGCCTTCGGTGGGCACGGAAGACCTTGCGGTCGACTCTCCTGCATATGACTCCTTACCGATGCCTTCCCAAACCTTTTGGACTCCTTTTGAACCTGTAAACCCTCTCTCTGGCTTTGGTAGCGACCCTGCTAGTAATGCCAAGCCTCAGCGCCGAGGGAGCCAGCCATCTACTCCTTGCCTGTCACCCACATTTCCGGAAAGTCTCGATCACCTGCTGGCTAGGAGAGTGAGGAGTGACCTGCCTAGCACCGGCCACCAAGCTGGCCTTCCCATATACATCCCTGCTTTTTCCAATGGTACCAACAGCTATTCCTCTTCCAACGGTGGCTCCACATCCAGCTCGCCCCCCGAGTCGAGACGGAAGCATGACTGCGTGATCTGCTTTGAGAGTGAAGTCATTGCAGCCCTGGTCCCCTGCGGCCACAATCTCTTCTGCATGGAGTGTGCCAACAAAATCTGTGAAAAGGAAACTCCATCATGTCCCGTTTGCCAGACAGCTGTTACTCAAGCAATCCAAATTCACTCTTAAATATATACAGATATTATTATATATGGACTTCTTAAAAACTCTTAAAGACATGGGTGTAATGGTACCCTCTAGTAAACTTCCTAATGAATTCTGACTGTTGGGCTTTCTTGGGATTAGGCTGAAGTTGTTCATAAATTTCTACTTTCTCAAAAGGCTGCTACGGTAACACTAAACCTAGGTGGTCTCTGTCTGGTCAGTTTAAGCAGATGGCATGTTTAGCAGAGATACATCTGGTGTGATGGTCTGGCACAGGGAGGGGAAGTTTTCATCAATTACACAACTGAAAAAACAAAATTTACAGGCTTTCTAAAGGATCTCTGTTAAGCGTTTGACTTGTGTGCTGGCAGCAATGAACCTTGTCCCCTGAACACAGAAGTACTTGTCTGCCATGGAGGGTTTGTGGCATTATCAATATATCAAACAACAATTCCAATGCTGCCTTCTTTACACTGCCAGTTTTGAAAAACAGGTTTGGGGAAATTTTATTTTTTTTTTGCTTCATGCAACAACTTATGCCTAATTCTTCAGCATTGCAAATACTTTTTTTTTAAAAAGCATAGTTTGATTCATTATTGAAATGGATGATGTTATTGGCAGGCTTAGATAATGAGGGCAGTGAGGCGGGGGAGAGAAGCGGCCTGATGCACCTCCATTTCACCTGATGAGTTAAGGGCAGTATGTTCAGAGGATCAGGAACATCTTGGTGTTTGAATTCCTACCCACTGCTTTTCTTAGTGTAATGTGGAAAAGTCTGGTTGGCTTCATCCCATTTCAGTAAGGGCTTTGGGATGCACATACTTTGACTTACATTGAGGATGCTGACATTCCGTTCATTAGTCTGATCAAGCTGTTCTTAAATTACATTTTTAAAGAGTATCTAGTTCAAAATGTGAAGCATTTATGTTCAATCCATATTTGTCTTGCACATATATAAATATATATTTTTAGTAAGGAAAAGGAAAAAGGGGGGAGTTGCGTATGTGCCCTTGTATTATTCATGACAGCAGCTGTGACAGTGGCCCTGCAATCAGTTTACTTCATTTCAAAACTGTCTTTCCAATCACAAGGAGGGAAAAAAAAAAAAAAAAGTCTTCTGAATGTGCTTCTTACATTTCAACCTGTGGATGTTCCTAGCTTTTTCATCCTCAGTGTGTTCCCAAATCTGTGCTGGCATATATTAAAACAACAAAAACAAAAAAAGACAAAGTGGAGTTCTGGTGGATTTTTCTATTTTATTTTTTTTGAAGCATTATTTTCCCAAGACAAGACAAAGCTTTTTTCTCAGTATAACAAAAAAGAAATTATATGTGTATTGAACTAGTAAATATACAGAAAATTTTATTTTTTATTTCCACTTGAAGAGTTACATTTTGTATAAAAGTTTACAAATAATGGTTTTTATTTTATGATTTTCAGTATAAGTTGCCTTGATAGCATATTATGTACTGCATAACTTTAATGCTATAATTGCTTGATAGAATAGTTACATGTCAGTATTGAAACCTAATCTCTAGCCATAATCTTATAGATGCAAACAAATGTTCACCAAGCATGTATTTTGTATTTTATTGCATTGTACACTGCAACTAATAAGCCAAGGAATTGACAGATACTAGGTGCATATACCATTTCTATAAACTACAAACTAAGAATGATAAACTATCACTATAGTTTAGTATTTGCTAATTTTTCTACACTTTTTGTTATGTATATGTAGGGAGGTCATAGGGATTATAAATTCAATTTGAGTAATGTTTAAAAACCATATATTTTATGATAAAGGGCCTTTAACTTATGATGGCCAAAGCACTGATATATTTGCTGTAAAGAGAATTATAAGAGTTTTATTTTTCTGGTATTAAAAGTTACTTAAAGACTTGTTTCCATTAACTTGAATGTTCTGCTGTCTTCATAGTTGTCACTTGGAGCAGCCCATGGGGGCTGTGGCTGGCTGATTCTCCCCCTCCCCTCCCCCTCCCCTCCCCCGGGGGGTTTCCCTGTGCTTAATACACCATGGGCCCAGCTTTGGTGTGGCTGAGTGACTTCATGTGCAAATAATCTGGCTTTACATGCTGCCTTTAAAAAGCAATTTGTGGTCTTCCAGCTGTAATGCTCAGGAGCTTGCATTTCAGGGGGCTTTCAGTGCAGCTGTGAGGTAAACTTCCCCATGCTGGTATTGGTGAGCATCAGCCAGCAGCAGAAATCATGGGATGGTTTGGATGGGAATGGACCTTCAAAAGCCACCTGGTCCAGCACCCTGCCATGGGCAGGGACATTCTCAGCTGGATCAGGTTGCTCAGAGCCCCATCCAGCCTGGCCTTGGATGTTGCCAGGGATGGGGCATCAGGCACCTCTCTGGGCCACCTGTGCCAGTGCCTCACCATCCTCAGTGTTATAAATTGAGACCACAATAGATCATAATCCAATTAAAATTTTTATTAATTACAGCAAGTAGAATACGAGCAAAGACAGCGCTGGACGGCAGGGGAGTCTGCGCTTCGCCAACTGCCGTACTGAGCAGTTCAAACAGTCCCTTTTTATACTTTTTTTTACTTTCGTGTTCATGAGGTAGTGGAGGTGTTGACCCTTCACTCATATGTCCTTATATGGGGTTGTCTGTCCTGTTTCTGTCGGTTCCTGGACACCTGGCGGTTATCTTATCTTTCACAAGCAGCATCCTGGACACCTGGCGGTGATCTTATCTTTTGTTGCCTAATCTTTACATTGGGCTTAACATAAATCTTAATAAACAATACCCTAGTCCATAGTTTCTTACAATCCCCCCTTTTTCTTTTTATCCTATTATTGTTTATTAGACGCTGCTTTCATTCTCGGCACTGCGAACAAACCTTTTTCCACAATCCCAACATTTATCATAACACTCACAAGGTAATACCTCACAATTACAATAGGCATAGTTTTCACGTGGCATAATGCATTCGCAACAATCTTCATCCTCATTAATAGATACACTCTTATATTTTGCCCTAGACCTCGTAGTTAAAATAAGCAATTTAGCTATGTCAAACCGTTCTCTAATAAAGTGTAGCGTAATATACAAGGCCCAAATATAAGTCCCAGAATCAACATAATAAGTGGTCCTGCTAAAGCAGACAACAAAGTGGTTAGCCAAGGTGAGATATTAAACCAGTTTTCATACCATGACCTGCCTGCCTCACGATCTTTCTTACGTTGATCTAACCTTTTCCGGAGTTCAGACATGGTGTCCTGGACTACTCCCGTATGGTCAGCAAAAGAACAACATTCTTCATTGAGAGCTACACATAACCCTCCTTCCTTTAAGAACAATAGATCTAATCCTCTTCTATTTTGCAGCACTACTTCTGATAGAGACTTTACTGAAGTGGCTAAATTTTGGATAGATTGTTCTATTTTTGCTAAATCCTCATCTACAGCCATCTGCAAACTTTGTAATTCCTGACCTTTTACTAGGGAGGCTATGCCTGTACCTGCTCCAACTCCGCCCGCTATCAGCAGTGTAGCTAGGGTTACCACTGTAATTGGCTCTCGTTTTTGTCTATTCAGGTCTCCTTCAAAGTGGCGTAACACCTCCTTAGAGGTGTGATAGATCAGACGAGGAACAATAATCACCTGTACGCAAAACTGAGATTGATTAAACACGTTTAGGGATAGGCAAGGCGTTACTCCGATGTCTGAACAAACCCATTTAGCTCCTGGTGTCGGGATAGCCCATTTGTCATTTTGATTCTTGTGTTTCTCTATATTGGTGTTAGTGACTGTTCGGTTGCACAAAGGCTGATACTTTTCGGGCACTGTACCTATACATTTTCCTTGACCTGTTACTAATTGAATAGTAATTCCTTGCGTATGGTTCCTCTGGTCATCCCATGGGCATTCTCGTGGGTTTGAACCATTAGACCATTGAATCCTACCTGGTTTTCCAATTGCCTCAAAATATGGTGGTCTAACATTATAACATAACCAGCATTCCTTAGTTAAATTTGGTTTGCTTTCATTAAGGGCACGATAAGAGGCTTGCATGAGATTCCATAAGGGGTCTTTGGATTCTGACAACTCTAGATCCCTGGATAAGGAGAATTCAGTCACAGTGTCATTAGTTTTTTTCGAAAGGGAGTCTGGAGAAGGGGTTACGACAATTACGGGGGCAACCTTTTCTTCAGAGAAAGTGGGTGGATTCAGGACCAGGTTTGGTCCTACTGGTAAAGGATCGTGGGGCATCGGTCTCTTCATTATTTGAAAAATTCCTCCTCTGTCTGCACCTGTTTCCCAATATCTAATTCCCCAATATTTCCCTGCCAGCCAAAAGTCCTGAGCAGGATTTTTTATAGTTATATTGATGCCCACACAAGGAATCGGTTTACTTAAGCAATGACCCCACCGGTCTCCGTGTAATTTAGGTCTCTCGCATCCTTCCGGTGACCACTTTATTTCTAGATATTGGTCTCCAGGTGCGGACCACTCAGAGGCCCATGTTTCGCACCCCCAATATGCACAGTAATAATGACCTAGAGAATTACAGTATCCTTTACCAGGGTTTGATGCTGGACATATATAAATTGGTTTACATATATCCACTTCATCTCTACGATCTTCTTCAGTAATTAGATCATGCAAACTCACATTGAAACTAACTGTGCCCGGTGTAGTTCGTGCTTGGATTGGATTACTTGGATATTTTATGTTTGTTATTGTCCAGTTCATAGGTTCATGAGGGTTTCCATTTGCTTGGGTTATTATCAATAACAAAACTAACGGTATACCAGGAAAAAGGGTGTCTGTCAATTTTGCCAATTTAAGTATATTTTTACCAGTTCTGGGGAAGTTCGGCCATTGTTGCTTTAGTGTCCCATTGTTCTGGTTCTTTTCTCCACAGTTTGTTCCTCCTCTGCCTTGCCCGTCGACTCGGTTGCTTCGAGCCACGGGGTGTACCATCTTCTCGGCAGCAAGGGAATTCTTCAGGAGAACGGCTGCTTCGGGCTTTCTGCCTGTTTACATAGGCTTCCCACTTTGCAGCTTTAACTAATGGGGCAAAGCAAGACACGGTTAGTACTTCCCTTCTGCATTTTATAGCCAAGATTTCAGCTACAAAGGGGACTGGTTCGGTGGAGTGGTAACAATAATATTGAGGGTTTATTCCTTTGGCAAAAATTTCCCACCACTCATGGGATTCTCGAATAATTTCTTGTTTAGACTCTAATTGTTTTAATTTCCACTCAGTAAGAGTTCTTTGGATTTTCCAACACTGTGTGCAAACTCCTATTGGAGGGTATCCACATTCACAGTGTGTCCACCATTTATTCTGGCATACCTTACACCTGAAACAAGCAAATGGATAACAATTGCAGTTCAAATTATTACATCTAATTCGTATATCTAGAGTGCATATATTATTTACATCAGCATATCTTCTATACTTGATATTGTGTGGTTGCATAAGTTTAGCAATTTCCTTCAACACACTTTGTACGCTTCCATATATAATAGATAAAAAAAGAAATAATTATAGCAAATATAAACAACAATACACACTTTATACCAAAAGGTAATGCGGCAAAATAATCAAATAAAGTCTCTATCATTCAGGGTTATCTTGGTGCCTTACCCTCACAGGTATGTGGGGTTCGGAAATTTGGATTTTAATCGGTGGGATTTCCAGTCTACTAATTGTGTCCGGAGAGTACCAGACATCGGGGTTAATTTGTTTTTGATCATCCACGGTCAAAGGATAAGCAGACACTGTTAGCTCTTGATTTTTTATTTTAATTTCTAATTGCAATTCAACAATTAAATCTCGTCCTAACAGATTAAATTCTGCTTCAGGGACGAGCAAGAGTTCACCCATTCCAAATTTATTTTCAGTTTCGAATACCACATTTTTGATTTTGCTTACTTTAAAGGGTTCTCCTTTTGCCCCAATTACTTGTACTTTTTTTTTTTTTTTTTTTTTTTTCAGGGGAAGCTTTACATCCCTCAGGTATTTGCCTAATAGTCGATTTCTCAGCTCCAGTGTCTACTAAAAGGGTGAACCCTTGTTTATGGGGACCTATTTTTAATTTTATCAAGGGCTCATGATGACTCCAGTCCCCTAAGATATAGAGCCCCTGACTCTCCTATTCCGTTTTCAATATTTCCTCATCCCTGATCCTTTCTCTGCAATTCTTCTTTATATGTCCCTTCTTTCCACAGTAAAAACAACATCTCTGTTCCTTCTTTACTACTACGCTCCCTTGTTTCGTTCCAGCAGACCTGTGTTCACCAGTCCGCCCTTTGCGATCCTCTCTGACCGCTGCTACCATCATTTTTACTTGTCGCTTGCTGCTCTCTTCTTCCTGCCTTACGTAGACTTTCTGAGCTTCCCTCAATAATTCATCCAACCCTCTATTCTGCCAGTCTTCTAACTTTTCAATATTCTTTCTGATATCTTCCCATGATTTTGCCACAAACTGAGTTTTGAGGAGCGCTTACCCTAAAGGGTCGTCTGGATTTACCCCAGAGTACAGCTGAAGGGCTTTCCTCAGTCGTTCCAGCCACTCAGTAGGGCTTTCGTCTTTCTTTTGCATTTCATTAAATGCTTTATTGATATTCTGGCCACAGGGTACTGCTTCTCTAATTCCCTGAATTACTATAGTTCTCAGGTCCTGCATATGAGTTCTATGCACCGGATCCTGATTATCCCAATTAGGTCTTTGAAGTGGCCATTTCAAAAATTGATTTAATCTTTCTGCCACTCCGAGTGGGTCCTCAATTAAGTTTCCCATCTTGGTTCTTTTAAAATCTCGTAGGTCAGCCGAGTTTAGGGGTACGGAAATATATCCGATGACAGGTTGAGGTCCCCCCATGGGTATTTCCCTTAGGGGGTACATCTGAGCTGCCCCTTTTTGACTTCTAGTTACGTGTCTAGGAAGAGGGGGAGACCCTTGTTCCGACTCTGGTGGGGGAGTGGGCTCTCTGGGGACCTCTGGAGGGGCTGCGGGAGCAGGAGGAGGAATGTAAGGAGGGGGGGGGTTAGAAGGGTTTCGTCTAACTCTTCCTTCTTTTTTTCGTTGTTTAATTTCAATTTCATTCAGCAGGTAAAGTCTAGCTCCCGGTCTTTCTAGCCACACTTCCGCATATTGACTCTCCTCCGGGTTAAGGGGTTGTTTTTTTTTTTATTATTAACCCAGAGGTTTAATTGCTGTCTTACCCAATCTTCTTCTGACCCATAGACTGGCCAAAAGACATTTTTAGAAATCTTCTTCCCTCCCCATATCTTAGTACAATATTCTATCATCTTCTGCTTATCTTTCCCTAGGGTTCCAGGGAAATATCTCCAATTGTCTAAGATATATGCCAGAGGGGTATTCTTAGGTACAGTGGGTACCCTTCCCATGGGAGTCGAAGGCTTGCTGCCCTTCGCCCCCATCTTCTGGAATATCCACAAACATACACTCACTCGCTCCCCTTGTTCCTGGCCCAGTCCCTCGCGGGAGATGGGAGACGCAGTACTTAAGAGTCCGCACTCGCTTGGTTCAGTATATCGAACCTCTCACTCGTTATATTCCAGGAAACCCAATCCCGCCCGAACGGCAAACCCGCGAACAAATTCGCAATATACTTACGTGTCCTGCGTCTTCGTCCGGACTCCCGTGCACAGAATTTTATGGGATTTTACCGGTTTCTCCTTTGCTCATTATTCTAGAATTTAGGTTCGTCGGTAAGGTTGGAGTAAGCTGTTGGTCGCGGGGCCGCGAAATGTCGCGGGGCGCCTCCCCGGAGGACCAAAGCCCACCGTTCCTTATCCGAGTCACAGCACCAGAATTGTTATAAATTGAGACCACAATAGATCATAATCCAATTAAAATTTTTATTAATTACAGCAAGTAGAATACGAGCAAAGACAGCGCTGGACGGCAGGGGAGTCTGCGCTTCGCCAACTGCCGTACTGAGCAGTTCAAACAGTCCCTTTTTATACTTTTTTTTACTTTCGTGTTCATGAGGTAGTGGAGGTGTTGACCCTTCACTCATATGTCCTTATATGGGGTTGTCTGTCCTGTTTCTGTCGGTTCCTGGACACCTGGCGGTTATCTTATCTTTCACAAGCAGCATCCTGGACACCTGGCGGTGATCTTATCTTTTGTTGCCTAATCTTTACATTGGGCTTAACATAAATCTTAATAAACAATACCCTAGTCCATAGTTTCTTACACTCAGCATAAATCATTTCTTCCCTCCATTTAGTCTGAATCTCCCCTCTGAGTTTAAAACCATCCCCCTTGTCCTGTCGCTACAGGCTCTGCTAAAAAGTCTGTCCCCATCTTTCTCCTAAGCCCCCTCTAAGTGCTGAAAGGCTGCAGTAAGGTCTCCTCAGAGCCTTCTCTTCTCCAGGCTGGACAATCCGGCTCTCCCAACCTGTCCTCCCAGCAGAGGTGCCTCAGCCCCAACCATCCCCGTGGCTTCCCCTGGACCTGCTCCAATGGGGTGTTGCAGAAGTACCTCCTGATGTCAAGTTGTGTGGGTCTCCTGTTGGGTTTCCTCCCAGTCCAATATCAGTTTGCACCTTGTGCAGAGTGCTTTCATGTTTCTTTTGAAAGTCCTTGCATCCCCTCCTTGCCGTGAGCTGCCTTCTCTTCCCTCTCCTCCCCCTTTGACTCTGGTTTTGTGGGTAGAAGGAGCCCAGCTGCAGGCTCCTTGGTCTGGGTGTTGTGCTGGCTGTTGCTGTGGTGTGTTGGGTACTTGAGCAATGTCCATCCAGATATATCCCTGCTCCCTGTTGAAGCATCCCAGGCAGTGCTGGGTTAACTCAATGACCTTAAAGGGCTTTTCCAACCAAAATGATTCTTTGATTTCTCACCAGTGGGGGCCTGTGGGAGGGAGCCCTTTCCCTCTGGGAAGGTTTGCAGTGAAGCAGAGCACCTGGATGGCAGATGGACTCTTCCCTGGCATGGAGGTGAGTGACAGCAGGCAATAGGAAAAGGCATATGAAGGCCGTTTGGCTTCAAAGGTGTGTATTTATAAATCCTGCTTGCAATGCTGCTTGAGGCTGTTCCCTGCAGCCTGGGGGTGCTGAAGGGGAGCCTTGCTGGGGCTCAGTGGGTAGATACAATGGGGTGCTGCTAGGTTTATTACCAGAACCTGCTTCTGATTATTCTTTGCAGGCTGGGGAGCGGGAGAATAATCCTTGCTTCTTCCTGGCAGCACAGGGCCACGGGTTAGTGGTGGGCTTGGCAGCTCTGGGTTAATGGTTGGACTTGATCTGAAAGGTCTTTTCCCACCTACATCATTCTATGATATTCTATGAATTTCTCCTGCTCGGCCAAGGATTTTAGATGCCCGAGGGCCACTCGTGTGTGTGGGTTGTTTCACATCTCCTTCATCATCAACTGTTCTGGGGTACATCCCTGGGGTACCTGGAGATGGTGGAGCCTGTGCATCTGCTTGTGGTCCTCAAAGCCACCACCCTGAAGCTTGTGTCCTCAAATCTAAACTTTCTGTTCGCTTTCTTCAGGTAGACAGAATATTTCTTTTTAAGTGCCTTTTTAGTATTAAGTCTTGGGAAGAGATCAAAGAGTATTTAAATTTACTTCACTTGGGTCTTGGGGCAGTTTTAGTGGTGTAACAAGAGGTCCTGGACAGAAAACCTCAGGCAGCAGGGAGATAGAGCCTCGTTATTTCTAGATGTGCATCAACCATCTTAAATCCCATCCCCTCCAACACGTTTTATTTAGCAGAGCAAGTAACACTGTGGTTGCTTCAGAGTTGCATAAGACTCCACTTCTCAATTTGCTGTCATGAATTTACTTTTCCATGCTCAGGAGCACTTGTGATGGGTGACTAACCCACCTGGAATTTTAACTCTTGTTCATGGAAAGGAAAGCACTCACCACCAAGCATCCATCCGCATGAGCCTGTCTGCCCCACTGCCAGCCAGGCTCGTTAGAAGAGATAAATTATTTTTTTTATTCCAAGGTGAGGTTTTAAGGAACTGGTCCGAAAGCCCAGTCCCTGTCCTGTGAAACATCTGGCTCCTTGTTGGGGGTAGACAGGGATGGGAAACCTCTCCTGGCTCCTGGGGAGGGAACTCGGTGTTGTTTTATGCGCCCTGTTGCAGATACTGCTGGCGAGCAGTGGTACGAACCTCGGGGTGGGAAGCAGCGCAAGCTGTGCTTGGAACGGCACGTCCCTGTGCTCAGCATCTCCTGTTTGGTCCTGAAAATCAGCCAAGGTTCAGCTGTTCCTGCTCAGCTACCCATGGGGTTCAAACCTGCTGCTGGGGACAGTAGGTACAGCACAGGAGCTGGCAACAAATTGCTCTAAGTTTGTGGTTTTTTTTTTTAAAAAAAAAACCAACAAACAAAACCAAAGACAAAGTAAATCCTTTTGTACTTGGTGCTGTTCTTTCAGTTCTGTGAGCAGTCAGCCTGGTGCACTGCGGCAGGGAGCTGTGCTCAGAAATCTTCTCCCTCCTTGGACCAAAAATGCCCTTTTCCATGTCTCATGAGGAAGCTTACGTTGCCTGTAGCTCTGGCAGAGGTAGAGGGGCGATGCTTCCCTTGGGATGAGCCCACCAACACATCAAGACTCAGGAACTGAGCTGGTTTTGGGGGTTGGAATGGAGAGTTTGGGGCAAAACTCACCAGCAGGTGAGTGAACTCATGCCCACAGGCACCTCCTCGGCCCCATCCTGCAGCGTTTCTGCTCCAGCTCACTGGAGCTGCCAGGACAACCTGCCCATGCTGGGGGGGTTGGGACATGGCAGGCTGGTTTGTGCAGGTAAGGTGCAGGCAGCTGGTGCTGACCACCCAGCTCCTGCCGTGGCTGAGCCCGGCCCTGGTACAGCAACCAGGGCTCATGCCGGGGTGGGATCCCACACTGGTGCTTCCTGAAAGAAGCGTAACTGGTATAAACAAAAAAAATAAGTGGGTTTGGTTCGTAGGTTGGTTTTTTTTCCCCAAAAAAATACCTTTAGCCTTAATTTGTTGGGCTTTTTTCTTTCCAAAGTCACATTGCATTTCCAGGAGCTGCTTGGGTAAAATTGTAAATAAATGCAAAAGGAACGGAAGGAGCTGGGGGTGCAGGCTATTGCAAAGAAAACAAATGGGTTTGGGGGCAAAGGAGCTGCACCAAGGGGCTGTAGGAAAGCCCACATGCTGCATGGCATGGCCTGATTTGGGGGGGGGGGGGGGGGGGGGCTTGGCAGTGCTGGGTTAAGGGATTGATTTGATGATCTTAAAGGTCTTTTCCCACCTAAACCATTCCATGACCAGCTTTGGATGACTCGGGGGGGGGGGGTGGGGGGTGGGGGGGTGGGGTGCCTGTCCCCAGCCCTTCCATGCCAGGGGATTCCCAGCCCCACATCCCTTAAAGGCTTCTGAGGACACAGACACACACAACCCCCCCCTCCACACCCACCTCCGCCAGAGCCACATGCCCATGGCTCTGGTTCTGCTGCAGGTATTAAAAAAACACCCCAAACCCTTTAGTTTTTGCAGGATTTCGTGTTGCTGCAGCTCACAGTCCTGCCCCTGCCACCCTCCATCCTGGGGCAGGTTGGGCTCCAGGAGCCAAGTAAGCGCGAAGCCGAGCGCCTGAGCTGCAGCTCAAGGGGTGTCACCCCCCCAGGATGGCACAAGGGCCTTGCAGCCACCCGGGCCCTCTGCTCCCTCCAACTGCCAGCACAGCTGAGCGTACGAGCTATTGAGGAAGGGTCACAGTTTGAGCAAGTGCTGGTGACATTAACAGTACAACCCCCCGCCATCCCCAGCTTTGCACAAGCCACAGCTGGGGAGCAGGACCAGCAGGGCATTAGTGGGGTCTGGGAACGGCGTCGGCTGGAGCAAGGCTACGGCTGAGGCTGAAAGAGGGATTTTGCCACCAGCATGTGCTGCTTGGGCTCAGCTGCATCCTCCCCGGACTGCACAGCATCGCTCTATCACCACGTACGGCTGCCGAGACCTGGTAGTAGCTCCAGTCCCTGGTCCTTGCTCCGAGGCCGCAACAAAACACAGAGCTCAGCTGGTGGATTAAAAAAAAATAATTTCCATTAATACAAAAACCCACAAAACTGTCATGTCCTGCCAGCTTCAGACAGCCTGGTACCTGCCTGCCTTCACGTGCTCAGAGAGGCTACCACACTGGACGCTGCACTTGGCTTTGGGGTCAGTGTTGGTGGCACCGAAGCAGCTGACACATGGCACCGTGAACCTGCAGCCCTGCCCCAGGGAGCTCTCCCAGCCCCCACACCATCCAAGACCACAGCTAGTAGTGCTGCCAGCCAGCCAGAAACAGGGTCAAAGCTGTCCACTGCATGAAATAAAGAAGCCAAAGACTTGGATCTTTACCTTTTTTAATCAAAAACATACTCTGTTACAGAATTTCAGGAAAGTTAACTATAGTATATTATCCACAAACTAGGTCTAATGAAAAACATACAATAAGCTACAAAGGAACTACTGGGAATTCTGTTGACCGCTTATCAAAAGGCAATAGCTAAAAGAAGAAACGCTTAACTAGGCTTTCACACTCAAAAACCCCTCTCGTGGCAAGTTTTGGGTTACGGGTAATTCACAGCTCTCAATCCATCTGATTCACAACTTTGTAGTGCTACCAAACTGCACCAAAAAGACACAGAAAAAGGTACTGTAGCAAGAAAGCATTAGGTGATTTTGGTGAACTTGAAAGAATTAAGTCCTGTAAATTTAGGAGTGGCATAGCGCTCACAAGGCACAACAGCAGCCAACAGCGCCAAAACTTCTCGAGATTTTGTCGGCAGTTGTTCTGCTTTCTGCCAGGTCTCACCAAGTAAAACTTCTACAGTGCTGGGAAGTCACTTCTCAAGGACCTCGGCAGCATCATACACGGCAGCTTCAACTTGACCTGGCTGCACCTCCCAGATCATTTTCAGAAACACATGATCGAGGATAGCGATTTGGAGGCAGATGACACAATGCAAGGATACGTACAGCATCCAGCTCCTACGTGACTGGTGGGGAAGCGCTTTCCGTTGGCTTCATCTCCCTGCCCGGGACTGAAGTGCGATTAGGCGCATCAGGAGTAGATGCAACCAGCTTAGTGCTCATGAATAACACACATGCCTACGACAGGCAAGCTGCAAATCTCAGTCGCAAGAACAGCACCATGGTCCTCAAAAATCCGTCATCAGTCATGGAAACACTCATCAGCAGGACCAGGCCAAGACCATCACCTTCAATGCTTAAGCCTTAACTTAAAAAACAGAAAGGAAGTAACTGCTCAAAAATTGTGTCCTTAACACCACCTGACAACCAAGCATCTTGTAATTTTATGGAGCAGATACTAAGTAGCATGGGGCCTGACAGGAGAAGGGGGGGGGGGGAAGAGGATTTCCTAAATGAAGTCTGAATCCCACTTAGAGGAAGACCCATCTGACCAGTGATCCCAGTCACTCCGCATAGCGGAGTAAAAATGCAAATTGACGAGACAGTCCTTTCTAAAGTGCTTATTCTTCAAGGAAGAGATTAAAGATGTCTCAATAAAGACCACCATCAAGACGTAAACAACACTCAAAGGGTTCAGAGGCAGAAGCCCCCCCAGATACACTGGCACAGGAATTTTTTAATGGTTCCTAGTAAAAGAATTGAGGCAGTCGTTCCTGAGCTATGCAGAGAGGACGCTGTTGTCTTTAGAAGTGTCACAAGTAGTAAGATGGCCTCAAAGGTAAGGCAGAGGAGTTGGACACAGGTTCAATGACTACTGCTGCTATAGACCTCTTTTGTGACTGGGGGAGACCGTCACCTCCTTTAGGCCCCTCTCTGTAAAGCAGCCAGAGTATTTTCCCAGGTCTTCAGTATGCTTAGAGCCGTTAATGAAGTCACTGATGTCACAGCCAGGGGGTCTGGGTCCCTGAGCACATCGCTCTCATCAAGCCCAGAAAAGCCACATCTCAGAACAACCATTTGTAACCAGCACCGCATAGCGCTTACGGCTCCTTCTAAGGGTTTCCCATTAGAATTCTTTTACATATTTTTGAAATCACGCCAGCGAAAAGGTTTCCTCTCCTACATCTCTTATTGTGTCAACTTCAAATGCCCTTGCTTTCAAAACTAACAATAACACTGCTAAAGCCATCTAAACCTTGCGGTGCTAATCCCAACTCTCCAGAACATGAAGTGAGATTACAAAGCGCTCCAGCTCCAATGCTTTTTTTGAGCAGCATGCATGTAACAGAGGGTGAGAAACACAAGGGTAATTACTCCAGCAAAAGAACGAAGCAGAGCAGACCCAGGAACAGGAGCACAAGCTAGAGTTTGCTAGCTGAAAAAAATACTTGTTGAATTCATGGACTCCGAGACATTTGGAGCTGAAGAGGAGGCACGATTCTGGCGTTCTTGACATCCCTGCCTACAGCGCGTATGGGGATCGTCACAGCTGTCAAGTAGCTGTAGCTCTTTTTTGAATCTCAGAAAAAGACATAAATGCAAGACTGTCAAAGATTCAATGAGCTGCTGCTGAAGGGTTTCCAATCCATTATGCGCTGCATTTTATGCCGTCACAAGAAATAAAAGTACAAAAATTAAGTTAAAGGCATATTAAAAACTAAGAATGAGTCTCTCATTTTGCCCTTTAACAGTTATGATTGCATCTTATCAGTAACTGCCTGGTGGGTAAGACAAGCACCATTTCAGCATTTTTACTGCCTCACACAATATTCAGATTACTCCTGATGTGGAGCCTGCGACTTCTTGGTTCTGATAAACTCAACCAATGTTCTTTTGTTGTTCCATTCAGAATGTTTTTAGCCATCTAAATACTACACTATAGGTACCATCCACTGTAGGTGGAGACTTGCAAAACATCTGCCAAAAACACCCCAGTCTTAATAGCTGAACTCTTTCAGGCTGCAATCCAGGCAGGAACACCAACAGGCAGAAGCAATCTGTTACTGTTTTATCAAATTTCAGCACAATTCAAAAATAAACAACTGGTACAGAGGGTTTTCTGTGAAGTAGCCACACACAGATCAGACACCCACCAAGATAAGCACCTTGCAAAACCGCAAAGTTAAATAGGGAGTAAGCTCAGGGACTCCTAATCAAAAGAACAGTCTGTTAAAAGCAGTTCATCAGTTGAAAGGCCAGACACCTCCCAAAGGCCAAGGTACCTTGAAACAAGCAGTAAGAGCAGGGCAGATGATTCAAAAGGGGGTTGGCAAGAAGAACATGTAGTCAGGCTTTTCATTTCTTCCCCCAAATCAAGCTTTCTGTTGTGGATGAAGCATAACCGAGCTGCTGGTTAATAAGCTTCTCTGAGGATGTAGTCAGAATCCTCTACTGAAAGTGTTCCTCAAGAACCTGAAGCTTGCTTTTCGGACAAACTAGATCATTAGGAGTGAAAGGAAAACAAAAAAAGTTTTAAACCAAAGGTCTTGAGAAAAAGAAATGTGATTTTTCCAAATATCAAGAAGTCACCACATAAGAGGGGGGAAAAAAAAAAGACTGATCTTATTAGGAGTTAGTCTGAAGAAGGCAACAACTGTTAATGAAAACACAGAGAAAGCTCACGCAGTCTTCTGTGCTTCCACACCTAAGACAGAAACAATGACCGCTGACATCTTCAATAAGAATTTCAGCAGATAGGGGAAGCAATACCTAAACACTGCGTGTCACAGCCCTCTACAGATTCCTGAAACTATGCAAGAAGCTTGGCAAAAAGCCTGAATAATCTCTTCCAAGATTTCTACTTAGGTTAACCACTACAGCTGCACTGCCAGGTTGGCTCAGTACAGCATGGCAGGCAGACCAAACCGGCAGCGCCTGAAGGACTGAAGTTGGTGTCTGCGTACTTCTAAGCCTGTTTAACTAAGCTCTGACTCCCTACACACAGGCTGAAAAAGCAGGAATTCCTGCTCCCTCTTCATACCCCAGCAAACAGCAGAAACAGATATCCTCAGGACATGCTTTTAGTGAGAAGCGGGGAGTAAGAAAAATGAGAGTTGCTTCCTGGCAATTCAAACCAACAAAAATTCCTACCACTATTGGCTGCTGCTGGTCTTGCAAAGGAAAATAATCCATCAAGTCAAGATCAATGATTTCAAGGTGCAGAATTACATAACAGAAGAAACTAAATTTATAAAAATCAGGGTTTTCATAGTTTTATTTATACTATTAACTAGAGAGAAAGCATACATATTGTATCTGTCATACAGTCAATACATCTGCATTTTGTTTTCTACTATAAATTCTCTATACAAAGTCATTGCCAATTGATACGGTCATTGATGGCATAGGGCTTAAAATAACCAAGAGGTATAAAAACAAGTTTGCCATCTTGCCCTGAGTGGAAATGGTGAACAGATACAAAAACTGGATCCTAAATATCGATGTAATATTATACATGATTTAATGGTATATGCAAGTAAAAAGTGTCATGCAAGTTTTTTAAAATATCTGCCAAGTTTTACTTGAGTAAAATCATAAAAGTCAGTAGTAGTTATGAAAATATGTTCCTGCCATTAGGTACTCATTATGCATTTTCAGTGGCAACTTTGCAGACTGGGTATTTCATGTTAAACTGAGTGCCAGCACTGAAAGTATCCATTTCCTTTAGTGTTTTAAAACTCACGTGTCTATATTAAATAAAAGATATCTTTGATTTTTATTTAAAACTAGTGAAGGAAAAGCCACATTTCTTTTCCTTGCTATTTTTAATCAATGCCAACAACGTACGTCTCGTCCCTCACTTTTTGACAGCTTCTAGGTTTTGATCTGGAAAAATCATAACAAGATAGTCAACAAAATAAAGACGTCTTCTGTTAACTATTGTTCCCTAAAAAGAACATCACAAACCAGCTGGAATTTTAAAGTTGCTGTAAGATAAATGTTTGTAACTATTAGAAGGAATTTTCAGATATAAATATATATATATATAATATATATTCTGCATACAAAAGGCTCCTGTGAGGCTTATCACCAAGATTCCACAATAGAGAAGGAAAGTTTCAAAGGGAACAAACCCAATACTGTAAAGGCTCTATAAGGCATTTACCTTCCACTTTAAGCCCTGTATTATGACAGTTAAGTTCTGAAAATAACTGAAATCCAAATTCTGCATGTTCAGTTTATTTCTGCTAAGAGCAAGGCGGCAAACACATTTTTAAAACCTGGTTTTAGAAGATTAAGCAGAACAAAAGTAAAATATATCTTCAGGTTATAAACAGAAAAGTATTTTACAGTCCACCATCCTCACAATATAATGGCCCACAGCAGTGCAGCAGAAGGATCTCAGTCTAAAGGTTGTGGGTCTGCAATAGGCATGGTATGAAGTACTTCATCTAGAAGCTGGAGAGCACGGTGTAAGTGAATTTCAATCCAGCACGGTGTCTCTTTGATGCTCTGTCTTGGGTAATCAGGTCCCCAACCTTTTACAAAACTCATCCTGAGTATGCATAAGCGGCGAAGGTCATCTACACCAATTCCAGCAGCAGCTGACAAACCTAAACAGGAGCGGTCACAGACACGTTTCTTTTATCATCTGGTTTGTTTAGCCATTCCTGTCTGCTCGGCTCTTTCTTCACGTACAGCTTTCCCCTCTCACCACAGCAAAGGCCAATCCACATTTCTAGATCTCTGCTACAATGAACGCAGTAAGTATTCTGCGTTTCTTCCAATTAAATTTTTTCTCATCATTCTGCAATCTTGAAAGGGTTCTGAAATATAAAACTCCTTATAATAAAGCAGACATGATGAAACCCAATGTCTTATGTGATAACAATGCACGAAACCTTATTTAAGAAATATAGTCAAAAAATATTTATTCCTGAGGTTTGCCAAATGCTGCATTTTCAGCATAAGAACTGTGACTGACCATCTGCAGGAAACTGGATGAACTAATTACATTGCTTGCATCTAATAAAATAAAAAAGATGAATACAGCTGGCAAACTTCAGATTGCAAGTATGGTTAAGAAAATTTAAATACATCCTCCAAAATGCCTTCAGCAATTTGTAGGACAGCTGGAGAGTCACATGGCAACACAAGGAATCCAGAAAATACTAAGGCACATAAAGCAGTCTGAGACATGTAGGTACTCACACTTTTAGAAGTACTTGGGTACAATTTCAAGGATCTAGAATTTAGTAACTAAGAAAACTCTAGCCCAGAATAATAAAAAAAATAAATAAATAAAAAGAGAAAAAGAAACACACCCTCACACTCTCTTCTTCCTCTTCTCCAGAACTGTAATACTGACTTCTATACCTAGTCAAGGACTTGTTGCCCAGTAATCCCTATTGTTTTGAGTAATATTTTTATGAACTTAGATCTCAAAGGTAATTTTTCAAGCTTGGGCTAAGCAGCCAAAAGTATCTCTGCTTAAACTCATAGGGTTATGCTATCTGACCTTGTATATAACATGTTTTCTGTTGTACTGCAACACTTCTTGCAGTACAGTAAGTACCCACTTTCATATCCAACGTTCCCTGAAGGCTACAGAGTGAAAACTGGTGTGTGGAGCAGTAACAAACCGAATGAATACAGACTTACCTCGATGCCACCCCAGCCCCATCTCACCCCAATCTTACTACCTCATTCCAAGTTAATTTGCACCATTGCAGGGGCAATGGGTGCAGTTATGAGGAGAGCTGTGGTGTTTGTTTTCAGGTACGGAAAAAAAGAGGAGACCAATCAGTTAATGTACTTACTAATGGCTGGGGCTATTCCACCTACTGATCCTGGTCCAGGGATGTTTCCTGCTACTGCTGCAGCTTGAGCAGCAGCGGCAGCTTGGGCCGTGGCAGCCTGCTGTTGCATCTGACGATGACACTGGCGTAAATCAAACACCTTAAAAAAAACAAACAAACAACAACAAAAACAACCTGAACTATGTAGACTTACCAAAATCAAGGAAGGAAAGAATTCCTCAGCTCCCATCCCCAATAATCTGGACCTCTCTGCTCGCCCAAAGCAACTTCTGTGGTCTCATCATGCACTTGGGTAAAAACAAGCCTTCCCTGCTTTGCTTAATTTCTAACAGAAACGGTCCATTAAAGCTGTTTCTGAAGAAACTCTTCTCATATGACATTATTACCACCAGCAATACCAGAACCCGGCTGAGCTGAGCAGGCTAAAGCATATTCTATGCAGAACTGACTGCCTGACCACAGTCTGAAGAGTGCCACAGGCTGATATAATCCCAGCTGCTTAGTTAAATCCCAGAATCTCCAGAAAAACAGGCACATAAATAAAAATGGGAGCCAAGTCCTGCTTCACTTTGTCAGACTTTAATCTTCTTCACTGCTTTAGTGAAATATGTCAGTCTCTTTAAAAGAAATACCAATAATTGATAAGGTTTCAGCAGCTAGGTTTCAGGTTGGTAGCATTTTCTATCTTTGTGATCAGGCTCAGCAGTAATATCTACAGGAACTCTGTTCTCATACTAGAAAGCTCAGACACAGAAGTCAGTGGGGTTTCTTTCACCTTCATTACACAACCTGTCTGCAAAACTGAGGATTAAAAAAAGAAAAAAAACAAAACACTCCAAACTTCAAACAGTTTATCTCTAATTCAAGAATTATTTTTCACAAGTGTGATTTGTCCTAAATAAAGCTTCAAATCTGGCAGAGGCATGTCCAAGTAAGAACCTCCCAAAAATAATTTGTTTCCATGCAACTTTCTGCAACCTCTGGATCACTTCACATTCGTTAACACTAACACACACTTTACACTTCTACTGCATTTATACACACTTTCCTAATTTTTCTTGTTTTGGAGAGAAAGTAAAGAAACAGATAACCTATGCTAAAAATTTTAGTAGCAGTTAATTTAAAACTGTAAGGCTAAAAGTAGAAAGAACTGCTATCAAGACTGTGACAAAATACAAAATCAGTTTCTTTCATAGTATCTAGATAATACTTCAGAGTTTAATTTTAAAAAGTCATCTTAAGTGACTTGTCAAATGGAGGAGGTTGTTTTTTTTTTTTTTAAAGGAGAACTAAAAGGAAACTGACATTTATGTCAGTGCCTCATAGCTTCCCTAACATTTACAAGAACCAAATGTATGCTATTTCCCCCACAATTTTCATCTAGGAACGTCAAACCAACCTTTATATATGCACTTGGGTAAATCTTGTGAACAGCATCCCCTGGTGCACGCCCTGCTTCTCTGTCCAGGTAGTAACTCTGAACGAAGACTGCATGGTCACTGAGGCATCTCACCCACACATCACCTTCTCCTTTGCACTCCAACTGCACCCCTTTACCTATGTGCAACCTTAAAAAGAAAAACAGTTCCAATGCACCTGTGTGTACATACTGTAAACAAGACCTTTACTAAATAAACCATGAACAATTCTCCAGCACTCAGTCAGTGGTGCTGCCTTAATTTACGCTCCACTCATACAAGGACCTGAAATTGTAGTTATTATCTTAGGTGTAAGTCAGTACATAGTCACACAAAATCTGTAAAGTAAAAAGCCATTTGTAATACCATGTAAAGAGCTATGGGAAACACAGAATAGAATGCAAAACCAATGATTTTTGAGTAGCAGCTACTGTACTTATTGACAATACAGAGCTGGGATGCCAAACACATTCAGCTCTGTTCAGAAGTGTAAAATCCCACAAGTATTCCAGTATAGAAACATAGTATAGAAAATCTAGTACAGAAATAGTACATACACAAAACCACATTTTAATGCAGAACTGTATGTTCATTTGAATCTCATTACAGCAATCTAGCATTTTGATCACCACAACGCAACATTCCTGAAGACGTGGAATCATTTTCCTCCTCTTTTTTTCAAAGAGGGGAAAAAAAACGTTGCAAGATTGCTTCGGTTCTCTGTGCTTCCACATCAAAGCCTAGCTCACGTATGGTGAGAATGAATGAAAATCCACTAGCTCTTTATCAACCTTCCTTTGCTCCTTTGACAAATCTATATATTGCAGTTATTCTCACATCACTCTCTGGTGTGGAGAGCTAATATTCAGCTTGCATACATAATGGCACGAGTTGCTAATTTTATCCTTGAAGGCGCAGCCTTTGAAAGCCATGAAAAGCAATGCACTATTGCAAAGCACCGAAAGTCTTTGTTACACAGTCCACATTTTGAATGCATTACAGTCATGGCCTAGAAATATACACTCTGCTACACTTAATTCAGTTAAAAGAAACATACCAGACTTGTCATTTCAAAAGGGAGGCACATACTAAAGGCAAAACCAAATGATTATCAAATACCACAGAGAGCTGGGGCTCTGGTGATTTGCAGAATACCTTGCTCTTTCAATGGCTTCTGTTCTATGCACGTTGGAAAGCTGGCCCAGGCAAAAACGGTCTCCTCCAGAAGGATCCACATATCCATCAACCGTAACGATTGGACAGCTTGAAGGGACCTTAAATGTTTCTCCAACTTGCACGTCCATTTCAAAATATGCGATTGAACACCAATATTCTGGAGCTAAAGAATATATACAATTAACTGCCTGAAAGGCACCCCCCCCCTCCATAAACCCATTCCAGACAATCAATTAAGTCTTCTGCAAATGCATTTGTCATAAGCAAGTTCAGATAGAAAAAGACATGTCTGCTAGCACAGAGAAATACCACGTACTACAACAAACACTGGCTTGTCATTTTTTCTTTGAGCACACATCAACACAAGGGTTTGTTTTAGTTAAGATCTTCTAAGTCTTTGAACTGTTTATAATTCCAGGTAGATTTTTTAAGCTATCTGCATTCCTACACCTTATAGCTCGATTTCGCCCTCCTTTAGCATAAAGGAGTAATACATACATGCCTATTCATTGCTAGGCAGATATAAACTAACTCTGAAACAGATCTGGCTTAGGATACAAGAGTAACCACTTCCCAGGTGAAAGCAGTTTACTCTATCCTCCCTGCAAAGCAAACCAGATTTGGAAAGCAGGGCAATGGGGGAAAAATATCAAAGATCACACACTGATCTTGTCTGCACACAAGCAAGTCAGTAATGGGATAAAACAAGGAAGTAGAACAAAATGGCATGTTTTAATAGCAAAGAGGCACCTTTTAACTCATACTATTTTAAAAACAGGCTACAAAGGAAAGATGGTACTTAGAAGAAGCTACCATATGAGGAAGGGAAACCCTGACTCCCTAGAGCATGCTGCTGAAGCCTAAACACTTCAAATAAGCAAGGAAACCTGACAAAGCACACAGTGATTTTGTACATGTGTGTGTGCTGCTTGTGTGCTACCTGGGAGTAACTGGCTTGTCCAGCCGTCTGCAGGGTTTGTTGTGCATGCTTTTAAGTATTAAGAGTTTCTCTCTTCAGACACATTAAAACCTGAAGTTGCCACAAGCTTAAGTCGCTGGGGATTTTGGGACTCAGCACCTTTGCTGACTACAAGGGCCAATTTCCACAAAACAGTTACACAGCTGACGCTGAAGCAGCTTGTTGGGAAGGGCAAAGAAAATCAGGACTACAGTGTACTCAAAACAGGGGAAATAGAAGAGCTAACATGACAGGACCTAAATACCACAGCCTGATAAGCCAACAGGAAAAAAAAAAAAGTTCTGCCAGTGCTGTAAGTGGTACTCGTTCACTACAAACAGCAGGACCCAACAGCACACCTACTTGTCTTAAACTGTTGTTCTGTTTTCATTAGAAAAGAATAAACCTGTGCCTGAATTGCTTTAAGTTTTTTATCGTCACATAAATACTCATGTCTGTGAGGACTGAATAGGGTGAAATCAATAGGGTGAAAGAGACATACTAAATAATACAAAATACAGTTTAGCTACAGTTCAGTTCAGCCAGCAATTAACAACCGTTTATTTCTGGTACTGTCACTGGCCAATGAATAAACAAGTTAAAACTTTTAGGCTCTTCAACTATGCAGCTCTCCCTGTGCAGGCAATAGCTTTGCTGTTGTTAAAATCAGAATACCACCTTGCACCTGCAATGGAGCTAGCTTGTACCACAAGACCAGACCTCCTTAGTTCCATGAACTGCTACCATTAATGAAGACTCCTAAAAAGCAAGCTTCTGCGCAAAGCTCCAAAGAGGAATTCGGCTCCAAAAATACTAAGAAGGGCAATAACTGTCTTTCAGGGTATCTGGTTGTCACAATGGACTTCTAGATTACAGATTCAAGAGGGCTTTGGTGTGACCTAAGCTCCATGACATTTCTAAGATGGTAAAAATTTGTACAACTTCAGACACCCTACAAAGTTTAGAATCAAGGACATTCAGAGTTCAGACACCTCCAAGGTAGGCATCAGCTCAGTGTTAGTTTGAGGATTGCAATCTTAGGCTGCAAACTGAATTTAGATGCCTGTGTCACCATTCCAAAAGAGATGTCTGAATTCAAAAGACCACATCACAAAATAGTTCCTCTCCGTCCCATTTTGAATATGTATCTCACAAATTTCAGAATACTTGATACCAAGAAAAAAAAAATCAGAACTGTCAACAGAAATGTATTCATTTCCATGATATTAGCATTATATATTAGACTTTACTCACCAGGATGATTTGATATAGGCGGCTGGAATGCAAGTTCATTGTGAACTGGCCCTTTAAAAGAAAACACGCAATTTGTTTTACAGGAGGAAAAATAAGGTTTTCTTTCTTGTTTTCCTATGAAAGAGAGACTTGTGAGGATGCCAGATGCTATAAATCCCAGTAATTTCAGAATCAACTGGCCAAAACTGACAGGGGAGAAAGATGCCCACAGAAGAATTACACTCTTAGAGGTTCCTAAAAATTCAGTTGAGTTGAGCAAAGAGCTCCGTTAGTATCCCAGGAACAAAGGCCACATGCTGCCCAAGCCTGACCCAGCTCCGGGAGAGAGCAGAAACCAGATGTAGTATGGAGATGTAATAGAATTAGGACTTAGGCTTCACATCTACCCCAAGTTAGACAAGGAGAGAATCACTATATAGAGGCGTGATACATATCAGCCAGAAACCACGCTTCGTTAGTTTCATCGATCACAGAACAAGTTGCCCAGCGTGCTGTGGACTTGACCATAAGAAATACTACCTGAAGATGGAAAAAAGCCCTAGAGAACTCATTTTCTAAAGAAAAAAAATACTGAATACAGTCCTGTTATCAGTCAGTTTATTCTCTCTGCTTTTATAAACTAACTAGGTCCCTTACAGGCAGCAGAGAACAAGAAGGAAAGACTTAAACATAGTATTGTAAGGAACAGCAGCTTTCGCAACAAGTTGTCAAAACAGGCACAACGTTGGTAGGTGTCAACACATGCAACTTTCTGAAGTGAGAAATGGCAGCAGCCAAGAAAAGCTCTATGTGGTATCACCAGCCAGTTACAAATATTAATTATGGAAAGAAACATGCACTGAGAAACGTTTATAGAGTATCTACAGCACCACTGAAAGTTTTTTTACATTCTGGTATTTCTAACAAATAAGTGGGATACTAACAGAAGAAAATAACAAAACTTAATAACCGTATCTAATCCACAATTTTCTTGATAGATACAAGCTGAAAAGCCATTCTAACATTAACTCACAGTATGTTCTCCCCTCCACTAATAACAACTGTTACAAACAGGTGATCTGCTTAACTACTGTATTAGGAAATAAAGAAACGTTCTAGATTTTTGCCACAAAATTTAGAAAAATTTTAATTTGGGTGGGGGTTTTTTTGCACCATATTCTTATAATGCACATTAGCATGCTAGGCACAGTAGAAATCTGACCACCTTTGTTTTTTGCCTTCCCATCTCAAGAGGTTGTGGTTCTATTTCGCAGATGAAAAAGATTTTCAAGTTTGTGTGCCAAATGTACTCATGAACCAGGCTGTGGCAAAACTCCTTCACTGAGAAGTACTTTACTGCATGAGCTGTCACAAAGTTCTTTTAAACTGGCTAGTGTACCTGGACACACATCTTCCAAAGCTTAAGGTAGATTTTTACCTCATTAACACATGACTTCAAAATTTCTAGAAAATAAAAACAGCCAGGAACTTCCACATTTTGAAAGAAAATGATCTAAACAACACATTCTAAATCAACTTCCTTTTTTGCAAAGGAAATATTTACTCTAAGATTGCAAAGCTTTAAAAATAGGTTTAGAAAGGAAAGGGTAGTTTTGTTAGGTATAGTAAGACATCTATAATATAGATGGCATCACTATAGCTATTTGAATTTCCAATCTCTGCTGCTTTAAGGGAGGGAAAGTCCATCAAGCTCTTTTATTTACCTGTCAGAATATACTAAACACAGTAATGGCAGTTCTATAACAAAAAAAAACAACAACAACAGGATTTGAGGTTAAAGAATAATCACAAATGAGCCCTCACCGTTCACCAAAACTGAAAACGAATTGAGTGATTTGGAAGCGTGCACTACTTACAGTAGTGTCCAGGATGCATAGGTGGATGATGCTGAAGATGGCCATTCTGGTGGTGAGGTATGGTAGGTGTGTAGGCTGCCGTCCGACTTCCAGTCCAAGTTGCAGTACTATCTAGAAAAAGAAAGGAGCGGTTAGTTTTTAAGGGAGTTTTTCCACATCTCGCTTCTAATCCTCTATTTCTCCTGAACATTTGGAAACTGGTTTTAGAAAACTAAGAAGAGTGCACATATGTATATACTCACTGTGATGGTAAGTAGCTGGCTGAGCTGTAAACCCATTCTGCTGAGTTCCTGGCTGAGGCCCTGAAGCAATCTGTAAGAGTCCATCACTATGGCTACCTGTCAATATACTGGTAGGTTGACCTGGTAAAAGAACACACTACCTATTCATGAACATTCCAAAATTTGAATTAAGAGCAGCTCAGCACTATTGGGTAGGAAAATACACCCAACTAAGGGCACTGCAATACACAGTTCCTACAAGTCTGGTTTCAGTACTTTTTTTTCCACCCACCAGAGTGTCCTAGGAAACTTGAAGCAAGATGCTCTACATCAGCTAATTTTGACTCCGACACCCTTAATATTTGAGGAGTAGAAGTATGCAGAGAACTCTGTTTATCAATTGCATCTTTGTTCTGTTTGCATCTCATTTTCCGATTTGAAAGGAAAGAAGAAGAGATGTCACAGGTTTTACTGAATAACACAGCTGGAGTAGATTTGGTATGAATCCAAACAGGCCAACAGCAGGTCCAACAAGTTGCTTTTTTTCAGCATAACTACTGTTCCTAAGGAGGACACTTGCTTAAATGTATGTTCCTCCAAAACATATTGAACAGTACTTGATTTTTTTGAATAGAGCTGCATACATCACTGGACTCCTTCCTGAGAAAGTCACTAGGATTTTTATTTTTTTTTTTCCTCCCAAGTAAGTATTTCAAGAATTGTCTAAGCTTTAAAGTAAAACTACAGATATTTCAGAACAGGTTAACAGAATTTGATTTTAAAAGGCTTCAGTTCAGCCATTAACACTAAACTGATTGGCAGTTTCACAAGTACACTTGCACTCTCAAACCAGTGTGGCTAGCAGAATTTAACACATTGAGAACTTGAATTAAAACCTAAAAATGAGCTTTTTTTCCTGTTGACTTGGCCCCAACAATTATAGCACTGACGAGAAAAAGTTATTGACTATAAACTGTTGTGCAAAGGCAAAACAATTAAACCACCTATCCTTTTTTCTCTGCTGGAGACAGACATTGTATCTCAGCTTGACAAAACCATCATTAGTTTTAGCAAAAAAAGTTGTCAGCTAAAATTAAAGAACATTATCAAAACACCACGCCACCATAATTCGAATTCAGTAACACGAAATTCATTATATTCACATGTCTTCTGATATTAAAGTGACAAAGACTATGTGAAACCCTTCCAAAACTTCAAGGTTTCCCTACACTGGGGCTGCAGGATGCTGCGTACCTAACTGCTTTACTGTCCTGCTGGAGTGAAGTGTGAGGTTTGCTATGTCTGATATTGGTAAACCAGACTCTTCCACTTGGACCAGATACACACAGAGAAGAAAAACTTCAACGCAACACTCCAACGGACTCACGAAAATATTAATTAAGGCTGTTCCTTTGGTGGTACAGTGGGCTGTTATAAAAATAATCAAGTTAAAACTGAAAGACTCGTTTTGTCAGCTGTGGAACACTAAAGAGTTGCCTGAAAACCTCTCGACACTGCCACCTTACAGTATATCTGTTTGTTGGCCTGCTTGCTGTTGTAATAAAATAAAATTCTTCATTCCTACAGCAATTATTCCAGTAATAGCCACAATGTTTTGCCAGTGGTCAATTATTTTAACATTGGAACACTGAACCTTGGGCATATCCCCAACAGTCTTGTAACACTCACGTAGTGCAAGCCCCACTGAAAAAAGACTGGGTCACCAGGAAAAGTTACTCCAGTTCTGCTCCGAGTTAAAACCGTATGTTAACACTTACAAGACTGTCTAGATCATATTGCCACAGACTTTATCAGCGTAGCATGGCAGCAGCACAGTTCCACTGCAAGATCTACTTTGGCAAAAATGAGTAGTTATCTTTGAGCTTTCCTATTTTCACAGTTTAGGATTTCATATAATCTCAATGATCTTACTTGTTGAAGCCACAGGAATGTTGGGAAAATTAGTGGTGCTGGTAGTGCTAGCCTCAGTAGGAGCTAACATGGCTGGGGTGCTATAAGGCTCTGTAGATGCCCTGTTACTTGGTGGGTGTTGGATGGTTTGGACTGAATGGCCTTCAGCAGAAGACAATGATGACTGCCCCTCATAGTCATGAACGTATTCGTCTTTCACCAACATGCTTGATGGAGCTGTGAAGAAGCAAACTGTTAAACATGCAAAGCAAATGTATTTTCAGGATTTCACTACAATTGCACTGCTACTTTCAAGCAATAACAACGCTATTGAAACTACTGGGGGGAGGATTTAACCTATATAAACATTGCTAAAGCACTCCTCTAAATTACAAATAAACACTTCCAAGTCAGCAGCAGGAAATTTTGAAGCATAACTGGATGGAAAAGCAAACTATTTATTCTGCTTACTGCTATCAAACAAGCAGTTTAGTCCCACAGTAGCAGACTCCAATAGCATTTTGTTTTCTAGTCCATCACCGTGTGGCTGGACATGGTTAATAAAAGGGAGAAACGTGCTTTTTGTCAAACATCTAAATTATATCAATGCTAACAAACCAATTCCTAGTACACATGTTAAGTACACACATAAAGCTCCTATGAACAATGTAATTCATTAACACAGCACAAAAAACTTCATGCACCCCTGAAGTAATTTGAAGCAACTCCCATCCAAATTGACTAGAAACATCAAATTCACATTCAAAGACAATCCACATAAAGATACCATCGCCACTAGAAGAATTTCTTTCTATATATCCTATTGAGCAAGTTCAAGTAAAACTCACTACATTAGCTCCCATGCTCATTTTTAAAGTAGCCTTAAATGTATTAAGATCTGGCAGTAATTTTCTGTTTCCTGCTGCAAAAACAGTAGCATGACAAGGAAACACTTATGTATTTAACTGCTGGCTAGTAAGCTTTGATCCTGTACAAAAGGATCATTTTACAAAAGACACAGGTAACAACACAAATTAGCAGAGATGAGCGCACAAGTTAAAAAACCCTAAACCCGACAAACTGTTAACTTCACAAGTTTTAAGTCATTTTTGCTTGAATACTTCTAATAATGTGCTAAACACTGAATTACCCAAATTTCCTTCTCTATGAATTTCTTCTGGAAGGAAAAAAATGAATTTTGAAATAAAGAAGTTACCAGCTGCACAATCTCAGATTTCTGAATCACATCCATTGGACATTTAATGTCCAATTTCTCTCAAGTTTCAGAGAAAGCAAGAAAATTAGACCGCTTCATTCAAATGCATATTAACTACAGAATTTCCATTGTTTTCTTGTTAAACTACTTAAGTCACAAACATCTATTATTCCTAATTCAATGAATTAGTACATCATACAGGTGCACATGTTTTTGGGTGTTTGGTTTGTTGGGTTTTTTTTAATTAACGGCACTCAACAGTGAGGTGGTGGGTTGGTTTTGGGTTTTTTTTTGGGGGGGGGGGGGGGGGTTGGTTGGTGGTTTTTTTTGTGGGGGTTTGTAAGTTGCAGGCAATGAAAACAAAACACACCTACAAGCTGAGCTGAAGCCTCAATTTAGAGAATATATCAATACTTGCCTCATATGCTACCTAGCTGGTTTTCCAAAACCAAAGACACAAATGCATTTCCATCTGCTGTCTATACTCCCTCCTAAGGAGATACACAGGAATAAACTGTGTACACACTGAAAAGTTTAGAGTTTGCGCCCACAGAAATTTAATAGTAAACAGAACTACTTACCAGAACTCTGTAGTGTCAGTCCTGAGAGATCTTTAAAAAGAAGAAAAAGAAAAGAGGGTGTGGAGGGTTATATACATCGAGATCTGCAATGATTTTTGAACATTAAGTTTATAAGCCTTTAGAAATCAGTCCTACAGACTCTACATATTATACCCCCTCCATTGTAACACAAGTCTCAATGCTAAGTTATTCCTAGGATACACATTAACTGCAAGAACTGTGTGCAAAGCCAACAGAAAGGCTTAAACAAAAGCCACAAACTGTTCTTTCAAATCTGAAATAAAGGCAAAAGAATAATTCCATTAAGAAGATGGACAACAGCATATGAGAGTAATTTATAATTAGATCATTAAAAGTTAATGTTTCTAATTTAGGCCTGTATTTCTTACACTCAAAAGGAAAACATCGTACATTTCATTCCCACTGTTCCATTTTAAATCAAGAGTCTACTTACCAATGCCAGGTGATACTACACGCTCATAATGGTAAGGATTTACACAGACACTGTCACATTTTAAGTCAAAAGCATACTGACAATATTTAACATGCTTGAGTTCATTTTTATGAAGATCAGGCCACCTCCAAAGACGAGCGTAAATCACATGAGGGAATCCCTTGCGACCAGCCACCTAAAAAATTAGACACGGAAGTTGATTGGGAAAGTAGCAAGACATTTCTCTTTACTTAGCGAGGAGCAAAGCTGGAAGAGGACAAACAACAACATAACCTCTCTCCATCATCAAAATATGAAAAAAAAAAAGGTAGTGTACAGTTTACCCAAGTTCTGTACTCAACAAATAAATTTCTATTAGGGTTTTGCTACGGTTAAGTCAACACTGTGATTCTTAAGAAAAAATACTGGATACAAAATGGCAGAAGCAGAATTTGTACTTAACGTAGTATGTATGGTCACCTTCTCCACCATGGATGATGAAGGAGCTTTGCCCCAGAAGAAGAGGAATGAGGCACTAAACTATACTATAAGAAATTTACAAGTAGAAGAATGCCAATCCATTATACTGAAAAAAAAAAATAATATATATATATATGCTTCTAGGGTATACAGAAAGCTAGCCAGCAAACAAGACATCTGTCCTGGAACAAGGAAATCGCTATTTATATACTGACAATATAAGGCTAAGATAAATCCTCAGTGCAGACTCCTTGGAGTACCTTAGCAAGGGATCTTAGGTCTTTCTTCACACTGCTGACCAACACAGAGCTAACAGAAGCTTGTAGTGAAAATACCAGGATAAACAGCCGAATTTGTTACGTGACCCTGCTTTTTACTGCCACACACACACTCATTTAGAACGGCTGATCCAATGCCTTCTGCTCCTTTTGGAAAAAAAATATAAAAATAATCAACTACTGCAGCAGTCCAGAGCTCCAACCACAAAACATACCTACAAATGTGGGCAAGGGAGGCTGCAAGAAAAGAGCTACTCTTCCTGAACACTCTAGGATCCTGTCACTCACTTTTGCTCCAGCTTCACTAGGAGGAAAACATCTGATTTTCACTTGTACTAACCTGAAGCCTCCCATCCAGCGTTCTCTGTATTGTAACACACTTGCTAGGATGAGCTCCATTTGTGGTTATAGCTGTAATCAAAGAATCCAATTCATCTTTTTTCTCCTTTAGCTTTTTAACTAAACTTTCAATTGCGCGTTTTGCAAAAGTTTCACTCTCTCCACCTTGTCGATGGCACATCAAGCTGTGAACAATGCTCAGACAAGCATCATTACTTGTTGGCGTGTTAGTAATAGACATATTGTCCATTTGTCACAGCTTTTTCTTTCAGATCAAATGTCAGTTTTGGGGGCTGTTATGATTTTCAAGCTGATGAACAAGAGATGATCCAAGTTAAGTGTTAGATGTACTGTCTCTTGGTAAAACCTAGGAGGAAAAAATATCTACATTAGAATTGTTTTTAACAAATTGCAGATCATGTTTCTCAGGAAGTCTGTGGCTTTTTGCTTCTTTTATTTTCAAGCTAAGTGCAGGATATTAAAAGCACATGAAAAACTGCATTGCTTGTCCCATGATAGCTAAAACATGCTTAAGACACTGCTTGCACAGTTTTAGATATAAGATTTTTTTTTCCCCCTAGCAACAATATTTAAATAAAGATTATAGTTTATACACATGTACACATAGTATGTACATATAGAAAGGTAGGGATTATTAGATGAACAGGCTCTGAATCAGGAAAAGGAGAACAGTGACAATGATTTCCTATGTTTTATACTGGTAGGATGAAACCAAGTAGAAGTACTGACTGGGAATCAAGGGGATCAATTTAAACAAAATTTGAATAGTGAAAAGCATGAATGCACACTAGAATCATCTGTCACCTTTAGTTAATATTTCTGTTCAAATAGTTCAGCTATGTTCTGACCTCATACTAACTCTGTTTCTCTTCTGTACCTCGCCATTAGCTTAATACATGTTTATGTATAGTAGTACTGTGTGTATCTTTACATATTAAAATCCCAACTAGCACATTTGTCTTTGTTTGGATCCAGCTTCTTCTAGATCAAGACAAATCAACTGAAGTCACTAAAAAAGCACTTCCAAACTGTCTCAAACAGAACTGCCTTAATTACACTACGTATAAGATATGGAATAGACCCTCCTAACACATTTGGCCTTTAAACTCCATTTGCTAAGAACCTGCAGTGATTTTCTGGCCATGAAATCATCACTCCAAAAGCCAAGAGACCTCATCCTTTTGAAGTTTCCTTTAATTCACAAATTAGAAGAGCTAGCCTGATTTTCTCAGTTCCGAATGAGCTAATTACTACACTTTGCTTTGCTTTCTCCAGAAACATAGGACCGCAGGTTTCGTGCGGTCACAGAAAAGGAGTCTAATGTTGTCAAAAAGCTACTTTGGTTCTTCAAGCAGCTCTGGCTTCAGGTAGTCATCCACTAACACCATTCTACCAACTATGTGCACTGACTTTAAAACACTGGCAGCAAATACACCTAAATGATTTTACTGCATTAACATTTTCTGAGTAAGCTTAAAATATAAGCCTTTCTGAAAATAACATGTTTGTCGTTCTTGGCAATGTAAATAAAGTATATTTGATTTTAATGGTTAAGGGAAAAAAGTTTCTTCATAGTATCCGAGGAACACATCCAGTCAAAGACCTGCTACTGCACTGGAATTTTCCATGTTATTAGAGGTACAGTAGAGGCAAGTATTTATTGGAAAAAAATGTGTTGCACAAAAATGAAGGGGATGTTAATTTAGAAAGTTAGCACATCGCACAAATTACAGTGTGAATGTATGGCTTCCCTTCTTGTAAAAGAAATATTGTAACAGAAATCCAGCACAATTATAGAAGGAAACAAAGTCTTCCCTACTTTATATTTTCTCCAATTTCAACCTGAATACAACATGCTTTGGTATACTTGGAAAAAAAACCACATTGCAAATCCCCCCGCCTCCATTTTCAACAGTTTTCTTCTTTTGTAAGGATGCTTCTGGACCTAATTTCTCCCAAAAAAGAAGAACAATTACCTAGAAGTTTGAGTAAGATCATTTTACCTAGCTATTAAAAGTTTCTCCCTCAACACTGGTTTTTTTTGCGCTTCAACTCAATAAGCCTCTTTTAAAAGAAGTCAAGCTTAACCTGCCAGTCATTCTCCATGGCAACCTGTGTTACCGAAATCTCGGACTGAAGAACTTATCGACACCAATGTGATGTAGATAAGCAGACACTTCTTTATTAACGGCCGGGTGCATGAGCGAGTCCTCTCACGATCAACGCACACCAGGTCCCAAAATCAGATTCCATATATAGAACTTATTCATACATATTCATTAATTATTCATACATAATCGTAACATTTCCCGTAAATCATCTACATACTCTCCTCCTATATCCGATTGTGCACAGTAAAGCTTAGAAAGGTCTAGAAATGGGTCTAGGGTACGATTTGGGTAGGTGGTATATGAGTCGGTGGTCGCGATCTCCCCCTGCCGGAATTACCTTTTACTAAAGTTAACAGTTTCTTGGCAGGTACCTACAAGCTGTTCCAGTCGACTCTCCCCAGTTCCCATTAATCTCATATTCTGACATTTCAATACACCTCTGCGTACAGAAGACTGGTTAAATACAATGGAACCTTTCAACCCTAGAGTTATTGCAATAGTTCCAGGCCCTTCTTCTAGCCTTGGTACAAGACATACAAAAGATTCCATAACGTCTCTTATTGCGTAGATGCAAGTTTCCTATTTATTTTTTTTTCCTTAGCCTTCTACATTTTAATTCTATTAAATGATTTTATAAAATCAATTAATTAATCAAATAGAATCAATCAATTTTAACTTATTAACTAATCGGTAACACCTGCACTCACATAAATCCATAAAATCGTGCCAGCTAAAACAGAATAGAGCATCATTTTCCTTAAATATAAAACAGCATCCCAGATAGATATGCATAAGTAATCATAAATAAGTGACTTGAGAAAGCTATTAGCCAGGAGAGTTTTAAATAAAGAGATACTTAAAATTAGACAGGCAGCTCTATCTTCTACATCCCTAAAACCATGAATGAGAATTTTGCTTGCTGACTTTCGGAAGACTAAGAGCAAGCAAATAAATTCTTATTTAAGTGGAATGATCTTCAGAAATGCTGAGTCACCCCTCAGCTGCCACTGTGCTCAATGGGAGCTTCTGACTGTTCAGCATTTTTGAAAGCTGGGCCACATGTTTAGGATTTTGAATACTGTTACACACTGTTGGTGCGTAACTGCACGCTAATTCAAAAGCCTCCCTTTAGAAGCCCCATCTGCAGAAATGCTGTATTTAATCTTGCCATTTTCATCCCCAGAAAGAGGGGGTGAGGTCAGTAGCTATCAACCTGGCACGTATTGACAAAAGCTGTGACGTATTTCTTCCAAAGCACCAGAAGCATTACTGTATTTTGCAGACAAGCCAAGTTTTTATGTGCCACCAATTCAGTTTCTCACAAAATAGCTCTACAAGCCTGAGTCACACATTCAAGAGGTGCCTTCACACCTTCTTACTATATTACTTTCATGTGTGCAAATAAAAGCAAAATGCAATCTTAATGCATTGCATTTTTAGAAGATGCCTTTGAAGATAAGGTCCCAGCATGCCCTCAGACATGGAGTGTTAGATGTTCTGCAAAACAGCAGCATGCTTGTGTGATTGGATATTTCCTTGATGTGAGCACGAAACCTCAAGTTCATTCCTTAGCACATCGCCCGCCCAAGGAGGTGATCCCACATTACAGCTCAAGCTCAGATTTTTAGTGGAGCAGGTAGGGCCAAATACACTGAGCAAAGATCTTCTACTTCCCTTCTAGCCAGGGATTTCATGGAAACAGAAATGGGGGAGTGCACGCTTTGGAGGAAAAGAGGCAGAGAGAAGAGACAGGGAACATGAGAAAAGCAGCAGCAGGAGACAGCACTTGTAGTAAAGTTCTCAGCTTCACCTACCAAAGGTCAAAAAGGTATTTCTCTCCCTTTTGCTATAGCGTGATGCAAGCAGAACACAGAAGGGGGGAAAAGTTAAGATTGCCAGGTAATTAGAAACACCTTTGATGATCTGTGGCAAACATGCTGCTATTTCAGAGAAGTGATAAGTAACCATTAACTGAAATCCTTCAAGATTGATGCAGACTTGAACAAATACATCCTAATTCTTCCATACATACTTCCCCACGGCCACCTTGCTGAAGGGTAAAGTATCTTTTTAGCCTGTGCAATGAAATTCAAACCATGAAGCAGCTGTCTAAAATTAAAAATGCAACACTGGTGCCACATGCCTCATTTTCATGTCTGTGGATAATTCTGCCAGAAGCGGTTACCTGCACAATATAAACAGGTTCTAAAAATACAGGCATCCATAACAGTATGCTACCTCATAGAACTAAAGTCAAATATATTATTGACTTATCTCCATGGAAGTAACATTAGTGAGCTCTCACACTAGTGCCCTCATTGCACTTACATTTATCTTATGAGCAGGAAAGCAAAATAAACACCGGACTGACTCAAACTGTTCCACTGTTCTCAGATCAACTGCTACTACACTTTCTCCCTCAAAACAGCGATGATTTTACTAGCATGACTACAAAACAGAGACCACATTTAAATGCTCAGCATCTTCTGCAAAAGCTAGCTCAGAGACCTAGAAGAGCTTTCCAATTTGTGGAAGCAAGGTGCTCCTGATCAACTAGAAAAAAAACTGAGCAAAGTACAAAAAGCTGATGAGATCTCACCCAAAGGGATAACCAACGTATTTATGGAACAGAAAATTAATATTCCAGCTTCTTTGCCAGTATCTCTTCAGCTGCACCAGCAAGATAGTATCATCATCTAGCACAGCTTAAGAACAAGTGCTTTTACATGCCAAAAACCGAGGGTAACAAAACCTGCACAAGCCATGACTTCCAAATATTTGCAACAACTCTTCAGGCAGCACACAAGGTATTTAAGAGATAGGATCATTTGGAAGGCCTCACATGACACCCGAGAGTTGCTGAGGTATATTCCAGTTTGAAATTCTTCATCAGAAAAGCATCCAGACACATACAGATGTAGGCAGACATGCACACAGTCTGAAGAAGGTACAAGGGGTTTGGAAAAAGAAAATGAAGTTTTTCTGCTTTTCATGGTTAGAAAAAACACATGGACTTGATTTCCTTGCTTTTACAGAGGTATTACTACAGTCATACAGAAACTCAACTGAGACATAAGAGCAAAGGCTGCTAAAAGAAATACAAAGACTCCCATCTAAAGCCTTGTCAGCATGCCCTAGCCATTCAGTCAAGTCAATTTTTAAACTTACCTGAAAAATCCCTTCCTCCAAACAATTCCCATTACCAATACTCTAACATGGTTGAAATTTGCTGAGGATTTACAAATCCAGATTTCTTAAAAAGAACTCACATTCTTTTCTACATACTAAGAACAACCTTAAATGAATACTTTTTACACTCACAAATCACTTATCTTCCCCATCCCTTCCCACAAAAGCCACACTTTGCAATTTGGGGAGAACGATCGATCCCAAACAAGGAAAGTGAAACAGAACAAGGTCTTAAAAAAAAAAATAAATTAGTCTGGATGAGTTTGGTACAATGCTCTGGGTGATGCTCTGTTTGTGTTGAGAAAGGAACATACTCTGAATAATTACAAAAGGTTCCACTGAATGTACTCTGAATAATTAGAAAAGATAAGGTGGGCACCTGAAAGAGATAAGGAGACCATCAAGTCAGGAAATCATTGAACAAAGAAAATGGAAAGGTCTACTCCACCTAGATCCCACCTATTGTGAATGGAATGATTAGGTGTCAAAATCAAATGAGTATGTATGTAAAGATGTTGTGTAGCCTCTCAAGAAAACTGTAGAAAATACCTAACTTTTCACTGAAAACTCGGGAGCTAGTTTGTCCGGTACAAACCAGCTAGCTCCCCAACATCGCACGAAATAAATACCTTTGCTGCTTAAAGACAAAATTGGTCTTTGAGAAGTTACTCTGTGCCGTTTTGGCATCAAAATAAAATAACACGCTTACACAGACAAACCAGGTGGTTATGGATGGAGCTGGAAGTCAGGGATGTAACCCAAAGGAATATTATGATCCAGGCAATCAGCAATCCAACAGCTTGGGCAAGATGGTTAATCCAGACCTGATGCTGATATGATACACTACCCTATTAATTTACAGTAGGGTTTAAGCCAATCGCAGCTGCAGAGGGATCAAATTCACCAAGAAACTCGGTCTAAAAATGTGACAGTCCAAATGCCACTGGATAATTACTTTAAGACATGGGCAAAAGGCCAAAACCCACTCCATGTCACTTTCTTAGCATATATTTTATTCATTAAGTTTCTACAGCAAACTAGGTATTTTCCAAACAAGAGACAATTTGAGACTCTTTGGAGACAGACTTCACTGTTTGCAGGACAAATTACATGAGAAGTACCATGACTAGGAGTGATCAAGTAACACTTAGTTTTTAAAACTAAGATGCTAAGAATTGTGAAGTGTTGTATTTAAAGGGGAAAAAAATATTTTAAAATGTAGTATAGCCTTGACACAACTAGAACTAGAGTTCCTGGAGGTGTCAGGGCAGCAATGGCCCTTTGAAAAGCTTTTGAAGGAGAAAGGGAAGCAGTCTTGCAGATCAGCTCAGAAAAGAAGTTACGGACACAGACACGGCACTGAAGGTCTGGAGATGCGCTGGTGGGAAAGGCGGATAAACGCGGCAAATTGGGGAGGCAAGGGAATGCGCAGCATATACTGACACACCAGAAGCAAATGAAGAACGCAAGATGGATTTGCGACCGCATGCACAAGAAGCCTGAAATAAACCGTTGTGATGGGAATCCAACCAGCCTGCAAAGTTAAAATCAAAGAAGAAAATTTACACGTGCTACGTATCAGATGACACATTTGGGCCTCAGGAAGCCTTTTAAACAGGGAGAGATTTGCCATCTTTTTGTACAAACCGATCAGACAACAGTCCTGTGTCACCTCAGAGCATTTCAAATGACCCTCAACACATGAGCGCTCTAAGTCCCTGCTAACTGAACTATTCTGAATAATAGGAACACAGATTTTGTGTGTTTTATGAGAACTCATAGCAGCAGTTATGCAAAAATGCTCTGTGATGCACATAAATACGTAAGCCTGAGAATTTTTAGTACTGGTATATCCACGTAATGGCTGGTGTTACAAACACATACAGGGATGCTAAAGACAGTAACATCAAGCAAGTAAGCGTGCCTAACAGCCTTCACCAGGTACAATACAGGATTTCTATCTATGCTATGAATCTTAAGATAATTTGGCCATTATCCATTGTAACACACTGTAGAAGGGTCTAAGCAAGTCAGCAAATTTGCAGGCAAAGTATCCTTCGTGATGAGCCATGACTTCAGTGAGTTACCACTATGGTCTTAAAAAAAAAAAGCTCCTAACATCTGAGCGAAAAACATATTTCCACGTTGCAAATATGAAGGTAATTTCTTGAAAAATGTATCTAAGATAAAATAAGAATAGTTGAGCTGTTTGCTTGAAGCTGCCATTGATGCTCTGGGAGCACGATTTACCAGTAACAGCCATGCCAGTCACAGATTTCCAGCATTTTGATAGCAGGCAGTAAATGCAATGCTAACAAACTGGCTAATTAGAATAGCATACAAATTAACATCTTGCTAGAACATTTCACATGAATAAAGGACAAGTAAGGCTCTTGCATAAACTGTTACCTCCAAAATTAGACAAACACAAAGATGTCAGAAAAGCAGCATACACATTTGATAGCTTTTAACCACCAAAACATTACTCCAGAGTTTTGCTGTTTAATAATGCAGTGGTAGAAGTTTTATGATAAACATGATAAAGAAAAATCAATAAATCAGTAAAACAAAAGGCAGCTCATGATTTGATGAAGATATAAGTGATTAAACTGCAGATACTTTCCAGCATGTTAGACTCTTTTCTGCTTGCCCAAAGGGTGAACAGGAAAAAAATGTTTGTAGACATAAGAACAATTAGCATTAAAGAACAAGCGAGTACTAAGAATGTACTACACTCACACTGTTCTGTACAGTAAGAGCTAACATTCCCGAGAATACTATTTTTGGGCGTGTATCTGAATCATCAGTATCAATTCTGCTCATCTCACTGTCAGTAGCTACAAAAAACCTGAAGACGTGACAGCATAAAAGGAACTGGAGAAGAGTTTTAAGACAACTCTGAGTGGCAATTCTTTCATCCTACCATAAATCCATGGTTAAAAAGTATGAGCAGCCATTTCTTTGTGAGAGAAACTGATCTAACTGCCCAACTGCAGCACTCAGCATCTTTAGTCCTCTCAGCTTCCACCTGTACACTTCAACCGCTTTCAAAAGCGCTTTACAAATGCAACAGACTGATCCTATAAATGGAGCAAATGTTTCTGCTGCACACGGTTCGAGGGGGTTTAAATCTCGTTCAAGAAATGCTTACAACAGTAAAAAACACATCCAAATCCTTATCTTGTCTTTGAATGCATGGGGGACAGGACACAGTGAAAAAGGTAGCGCTACTATGCTGATGTGACCACATACACACACGTTATAAATCCTAGAAAGCTGCATTTTTCATTTTGGTTCCCCTTCCCTCTCTCTACTTTTTATTTTTGAGAAAGTATGCAGCTGAAAAAAACACTCCTCTTTTCAATACAGGCTTCTGTATGGTCAGAGAAGGAAGACCACTGCACATTATCATGCCATGAGCGTGGGAAGTGCAGTAAACTACACTGCAACTAGATCTATTTCCACAACGCAGATATACATGCCTTGCACTACCTCACCTCCCAGAGGGCACCCTTTGCGTCCCCCCTGAGCAAAAGGTCATCCTCTCCTCATCCTAGCAATTCCAGCCCCAACCAAAAGTAGAGTTTTTCACAAGGTTAACAACATAAGAAAACAGTCCTAAAATTCCAGCAGGACCTTAACAACAGCCCGGCGAAGGCTGCTCCTCACCAGGAACAAGCGATCTGCTCTCAGCACCTTTGTTCTCTGCTAAATCTGTTGATACCCTCTCAAACCTCATATCCCTATTGCGTTCGCTGCACTTGAATGCATTATGTAAAAGAGCCATCTACTTAAAAAAGGAATTCTAATCAGTTTGATACACTTACTGCTTCTCTTTAGGCTTCAGCTCTTTGAAATAAAAGTTTCCATATCAATATTAAACACGCATGCTTATGCAACAAGCAAATCAAAAGAGGTTCATGAATGCAAAGTGAGAAGAAGAGAAGAAACTCCTTCCAATAGCAATCCGACCAAGATAAGAGGGCCAGAAGGACAAGTTGCCTACTTATCATGACGCTGGAGTACAAAAACATGTGATGTTTTAGAGGGCAGTACAGCTAATTCAACAGCCTTGCATGGGATTACCTACATTACCGAACAAAGTAACAACAGTACAACAGTCTTAAAATTGAAAAGATGACAGTTATCCCACGGAGTCTGAAATCACTCCTGCCTGTTGACAGTGGCACACCATTCTAAGACCAAGATAATTTGAGAAGTGGTGGCAAAAGACACCACGATCCTACCCCGACCGTATGTGTTTGAGAACACTTGGTTTGCAGTAGTACAATTTGGGCTCCGAGTAATAACACACCTAACCCACAAGTAGATTACCCCAGAAATTAACCAGCCTTCGGCGGTAAAACCTTTTTTAAGACTCAACTACCCAGCAAGTCACAAGCCTCCCCAAAATCCCACACCCCCAGCACCGGGGATGGGAAGGAAGAGCAGGAAAGAAGGAATAATCTTAAATTCACACCCCCGGCGCCAAGCAGCCCCACGCTGCCCTGGCAATCAGTTAAAAGCACTGTTTTCTGTTACGGCAAAGAAGATGGCAGATTACAAAGACCTAAATACGAAGCGGCTCCCAACAAAACCATCCAGGGCATTTTCCAGCGTGTGGGAGAGAGCAGGGAGAGTGCGTTCCGCACCAGCAGCGGCGGAGGGAAGTTGAACTGGGGACAGGACGGCTGGCCAGCCTTTACCGGAGGGCACAAGGGTTTGCTTTTTAAAAATACCACTAAAAGTTTAGGGGCGGCGGGATTTTCTTGTTGCTGCCGAGGGGAAGCGGGGGAGGGGGGCGAGGGGCACCCATCGCGGCGGGGCCCAGCAGAAGCCCCCGGGGGTGGAGGGGGGCGCTGCCCCAGCTTCCCGGAGCGGCAGCCGGCCCGTCCCCAGCGCGGCCCGGGGGGGGGGGGGGGGGGGAAGGGTCGCTGCGGGCGGCCTCGGCGGGCGGGCGGGAGCCGAGAGCGGATGTTACCTGGGCCGCGGGCGGCGGCGGCGGAGCGGCCGCTCTCCGGGCGCGGCCTGTGGCTGTGGTGAGGGGCGGCGACAGGGAGGAGGAGGAGGAGGAGGAGGAGGAGGAGGAGGAGGGCCTTCCCTCGCCTCAGCCGGCCCCGGTGCGGCGGAGCGGGCCAGGCCTCCGCACGCCCTCCCCGGGCCGGGCCGGCGCTCACAGGCCCGCGGCACGGGGTGGGGGGACACACGGCCACCCCTGTCACCACCCCCGACACCTTCTTGTTGTTGTTGGCGGTGGTGGTGCCGCGGCTCCGGCCGCTCGCGCTCCGCGGCCGCCGCCGCCACGTCCAGCCACCACCGCGCATGCGCGACATCCGGGTCCCACACCCACGCCGCCGCCACAGTGAGCGCCTCCGCGCCGCCGCCACTGCGCCTGCGCGCCCGCCCACCGCCCCGCGGTTGGCGCGCTGCCGGCGGCCGGAGAGCGGCGCGGGCGGGCGCGTTTGGGGGTTATTTTTGTGGTTGGCGGCCGCGGCGCTGCGCCGGGAGGCGCGGGTAGTGCTCCTGGGACGGGACAGCAAGCACGGCCATTAAAAAGGCGCAGCTCCGAAAATGCAGCGCGAACAAACGCGCAGGTGCGCAAACGCAACGCCTGTAAGGGCAAAAACCCGACAATGCAATCCCTGTAAATGCACGGCCCCACAAATGCAACCCTCAGAAAGTTGGAAGCCCTGCAAATGCAACCCCAACAAATGCACAGGGCCACAAATGCAACCATTCTTCCATTCCTCATCATCTCATCCAGCAAAAGCAAACTCTCCAAAGGAATCCAGCTGAAAAGAAGAACACTTATTTTAAATTAGCAAGTTACATCTTTCTACCTTTTTAGTGTTGGACCACCGTTCAAATACAAACCAGAAAGGAAAAGGTGCATGAAATACCATATCCACTGCAAAATCCAATATATTTTTGCTAAATTAAGTGGATTGTTTCGCAAGGTGCTGGGGTGCTATCGCAGCTCTTCTGATAAGAATGATGGAAATTTAAAAAAATTGTTATATTGCCATACCAAAATTTCCTGCTCACGTTATTGTTACAGAATTGCTAATAAGTTAAGATTGATAGACTTTATTTGATTTTATGAAATCATTTTTAATAGAAATATAGAGGGATAAGAAATATATTTTAATGAAACTTATAGTTGCACAGTAAAAGCTGTTATGAAATCCTTTGTACAGTCCCGTACCAAGGCCAGAAGAATGGGCTAGAATCATTGTTTAAAACTTAGGTAATAAATTTAGGGTTTGAAAGGTTTCTTTGTATTTGACTAGTCTTCCGTATGTAGGAAGTGTATTGAAATGTCAGAATATAGGATTAATGGGAACTGGGGAGAGTCGACTGGAACAGCTTGTGGTTACCTGCCAAGAAACCGTGAACTTTAGTAAAAGGTAATTCCGGCAGGGGGAGATCGCGACCACCGACTCATATACCACCTACCCAAATCGTACCCCAGACCCATTTCTGGACCTTTCTAACCTTTACTGCGCAGAATCGGATATAGGAGGAGAATATGTTAATGGTTTTTGAGAAATATTATGTTTATGCATGAATACTTAATGAATATGTATGAATAAGTTCTATATATGGTGTATTTTTCTGAAATTTGGTGTGCGTTGATCGTGAGAGGACTCGCTCACACACCCGGCCGTTAATAAAGAAGTGTCTGCTTATCTACATCACATTGGTGTCGATAAGTTCTTCATTCCGAGATTTTGGTAACAGTTTTTGGCGACCCAGATGGGACCTCGCTGAAGGAGACCGGAGGAGTCGGGGACCTGATCAGTTCCAGCCGGCACTGAGGATTTCTCAGGGATACCCATCGATCCCCGATCCGTAAGGCTCTTCGCGACATTCCCTGGATTTTGGTAAGACACTTCTTTTTGTAATTGTAGTAAGTGGGTTAGAGTCCCACTAAAGTAAGTGCACTGGAGGAAGTAGGTTGGAGTTCCACTAAAGCAAGTGGGTTAGAGTCCCACTACAATAAGTGTATTGTAAGGAGTGGGTTAGAGTCCCACCAGTGGGTTCAAGTCCCGCTGAGTAAGTCTGCCTGTCAGACGTGGCGAAAGCTGCGCAGGGTAGGACTAAAAGGATCCTTGTTGAAATGGAAGCCTAGGCATCTGCCCGTAAGACATAAGCGAAAGCTATTGCAGGGTTGGACAATAGTGGAAACAAGAGAACCTATATGCTATAGTGTTCTCTAAGGTAGTGCCTCTAACAAGAAGTTAGAAGGTTTTTTTTGTGTTACGGACTTGTGTACTGTGTTTGTGTATTGAGAAGAAAATTAAGAAGTGTATAATATTGTGTTTCATATCTTTGTTTAAAGTAACAATTGTAGAAAAGTGTGAGTGTGGCTGTAAGGGTGAGACGTGCAATTGAGCACGAAAGCGAGTGTGGATCCGCGGATTGGAGTGACAGAGTTGAATAATTGTGTATTGTACTGTAAGTGATTATACCATGGCATCTAAGTTAACTTGGTTGTTTAAAATTAAAAGCATGGGTAATCTTGCGGTAAATGACAAAATCCTGAAAAATTCTCCGTTGGGATATTTATTGGCACATTGGGGAAATTTACATGATGATCTGCAAAAGAGCCAGATGATTGAGTATTGTAATAATTGGTGGCCACTGTATATATTGGATGATCAGGAAGAGTGGCCCATGAATGGGACACTGAATTATAACACTATTCTGCAGTTAATGCTGTATTGTAAAAGAGAAGGGAAATGGAATAAAATGCCAAATGTGGATTTGTTCTTTTACTTAAGACAAAGAAAGGATTGGCAGGATGAATGTAAGCTAACTATTAGAGATAATTTGATAATGGCTATAACTTCTAATAATAAGAAAATGGAAAAAAAAAATGTTGCTCAACCTGTGAGATTGGGAGTGGATACAGGAGCAACATTTTTGGTATTAAATACCTGTAAAGGAAAAATTGGAACAAAACCAGCCAATTTAATAGGAGCAACAGGGAAAGAAGAAAACAGGCCATTCCTGCAACCCCTAGATTTGAAATTTGGAAATAAGATAATTACACAGGAATTCTTGTATGTACCAGAATGTCCGGTACCCTTGTTAGGAAGGGATTTGTTATCCAAATTAAATGCACAAATTGTTTTTGACGAAGGAGAACTTTTCTTGAAAATACCTAAGTCAAAAACGGGAGAAATCTTGATGATACAAGAAAAAGTAAAGGAACAAGAAATTCCAACAGAGGTGGATTTGGCAGTGATCCCTACTGTATGGGAAACAGATATTCCTGATAAATTGAAACTAGTAGAGCCTGTTAAAATAGATTTGAAGGAAGGTGCAGGGACAGTGAAAATTAAACAATATCCAATCAAACCATAAGTTAGACAGGAACTAAAGAAATTGATTGATAAATTTCTGGAGTATAAAATTTTGGAAGAATGTGAATCCGAGTATAATACTCCTATTTTACCAGTCAGAAAACCCTCGGGTGAATATAAGCTGGTGCAAGACTTGAGAGCAGTAAATCAAATAGTTAAGGATATTTATCCTGTAGTAGCAAACCCTTATACACTGTTAACAGCGTTAAGGGAGACTTATCAGTGGTTTACAGTGCTTGATTTGAAAGATGCTTTCTTTTGTATACCTTTGGAAAAGGAAAGCAGAAAACTGTTTACTTTTGAATGGGAAAATCCTCAAACCGGGCAAAAGATGCAGTTGACATGGACCAGATTACCCCAAGGATTTAAAAACAGTCCAACTATTTTTGGAAATCAGTTAGCAAAGGAACTTGAGATCTGGAAACAGGACAAACCAAGGCCTGGACATTTATTTTTACAATATGTGGATGACATACTGATTGCTACAGAAGAAAGATCTACTTGTGTACAGGTGACTATTGACCTCTTGAATTTTCTTGGACTAAATGGGTACAAGGTATCCAGGAAGAAAACCCAAATAGCCTGCCAGACTGTGATATATCTGGGTTTTGAGATTTCAAAAGGACAAGGACAATTAGGAAAAGATCGCAAAGAAGCTATTTGTGGTATACCTGAGCTGAGAAATATTCATGAACTCAGAGCGTTTTTGGGAATGCCTGGGTGGTGTCGCCTTTGGATTATGAACTATGGGCTAATAGCTAAACCACTGTATGAGGCCCAAAAGAATTCTCCCTTGGTATGGGGCCCACAACAGCAAAAGGCTTTCGTAGAGTTAAAATGTGCCTTAATGTCTGCACCTGCTTTGGGACTTCTGGATTTAACCAAAGATTTTTCAGTTGTTTGTTCATGAAAGGCAACATCTTGCACTGGGAGTGTTAACTCAGAAGATAGGAAGCTGGAAACGACCAGTCGGACAGTTCTCCAAACAACTGGACACAGTGAGTAAAGGGTGGCCAAACTGCCTTCGAGCAGTGGCGGCAACAGTGATGATCATACAAGAAGCTCGGAAATTGACCTTGGGAAGAACAATAACAGTCTATGTCCCACACATGGTGATAACTGTCCTAGAACAGAAGGGGGGACATTGGCTGTCTCCCAGCCGAATGATGAAGTACCAGGTAGTATTGACTGAACAAGATGATGTGATTCTAAAGACAACTAACCTGGTAAATCCTGCAGTGTTTTTAAGTTCCATACAGGAAGAAGGACGACTGGAACATGACTGCTTGGTTACCATAGAGTATGTTTATTCCAGTCATGAAGATCTGAAGGATGTACCATTGGAGCAATCAGACTGGGAATTGTATACTGATGGAAGCAGCTTTATGGAACAAGGAGTCCGATACGCAAGATATGCGGTAACAACAGATACTACAGTTATAGAAGCAGGAGCATTGGCGAGTACCACGTCAGCCCAGAAAGCGGAATTTATTGCTTTGATTCAAGCCCTAGAATTAAGTAAAGACAAGAAAGTAAATATATGGACAGATTCAAAATATGCCTTTGGGGTAGTGCATGTCCATGGAGCTTTATGGAAAGAAAGGGGGCTGTTGTCCTCTCAAGGATCAAATATTAAACATCAAAAGGAAATTTTACAATTACTGCAAGCAGTTCAAAAAACAGATCAAGTAGCAATCATGCACTGTACGGCACATCAAATTTGGAATACAAAAACAATAGCTGGGAATAATTTGGCTGATAAAACAGCAAGAAAGGTAGCAAAGAAACAAGCATTGCAAATGGCAATAATTCCTTCTAAAACAGTAACCCTTCCTAGGGAAAAACCGAGATATTCAGAGGAAGATGACAAATTGGGTCAGTTATTAAATGCTAAGAAAAACTTAGCTGGATGGTGGATAACTCCTAATGGACAAGTAGTAATTCCACCTCTTTTGATGAGAGAGAATTCAAACAAGACATCAGGAATGTCACTGGGGGGCAGAAGTCTTAGTAGCTTCTTTACGGAAACAAATAGTATCAGTTAAAATGTTGGGAACAGTTAAAATGGTAACTGCAAAATGTGAAGTATGTTTGAAAAATAAACCAGTGATTAAGAAAAAGGTTCAAATGGGTAGGCTGAAGTCTGGTACAGAACCTGGAGATTATTGGCAAGTAGATTTTTCAGAGTTGCCTAGATACAATGGGTACCGGTACATCCTGGTGGGGGTTGATACTTTTACAGGATGGCCAGAAGCCCTTTCCTGTCGCACCACACAAGCAAAAGAAGTAGTGAAGTGGTTATTACAAGAAATAATTCCAAGATTTGGAGTACCTATTGGAATTTCTTCTGACAGAGGTCCACACTTTGTCGCGGAAGTAGTCCAAAGTGTTAGCAAAGTATTGGGTATTAATTGGGATTTACATGCGCCTTGGAGGCCACAATCGAGTGGGAAAGTGGAAAGGATGAATCAAACTTTAAAAAGACAAATAAGTAAAATTTGTCAAGAGACTAGTCTAAAGTGGCCTCAGGCGCTTCCATTGGCATTATTACGAATCAGAGTACAGCCAAGGAGTGGAACCTCAGTCAGTCCTTATGAATTATTATATGGAAAACCATATGAGTCTCCAGAACCAAATCCAAACATATATGTAAAAGGAAAAAAAGATGTGTATAACTGTTTGCTTTCTCTAAGGAAAACTTTGGCTGCAATTCGGAGTGCAGTAATTTGGAATAGACCTTTATCCATGGAGAATTCAGTGCATGATTTCCAACTGGGAGACTATGTCTATGTGAAGACCTGGACCTCCGAACATTTACAGGAACATTGGAGAGGACCTTTCCAGATACTGTTAACCACTTTTACAGCTATCAAGATTGCAGAATCAGATGCTTGGATACATTATACTCGAGTGAAGAGAACACCTACTCCATGCAAGATTGTTAACCGTGACCCAGAGACTTTAAAATTGACTTTGAAACATGTCTAATTTTTCATATCAAGTTATGATTGTCCTTTGGATTTTATTTTGGTTGGTAGTGCTGGTAAGATCGTGGGCTGACTTGGTGGATAGCAACAAAAGACAACTAGAAAGAGAACAAGTAATTGACATTCCCAAACAAATGGTTGAGGAAAATCTGATGTTGGGATTGATTAAAGGATTTGCCAATTTTCAAAATGTTACGCAGATTACTGCTTGTTTACCAATACCGAGGGCAGTAGGTGAATTTATTCCATGGGGAATTTTAACCATGAATCTGACCAATCTGGAACATAAAAATGAGACCACCTATTGTGAACAAAGGCCAGTGACTCAATGGTATGAACAAGTAAAGGTTATTAGAAAACAGTGGAAGTCACCAGGTAAAGAAACAGATTGTAAAAAAACTACTGAATTATGATTTTATAACAGTATCCTGACCTAGTGCCATAGCTCGAGTTCTTCTTCCTGGGGGTCCAAATCCCTAGTTAAGATAGTGTTCTTATGACAAACAACTTAAAATCAATGCAAACAAAAGTATCATGGAATGGAAGTGTAACAAAACTGGCCAAGGTACGCAATTAGTAGAACAATGGGACTCTATATGGTCCATGTCCATATTTTCTCAATTTCAGTACATGACCAGAACTCCTTGGTGTTTTGCCTGGGATGGAAAAGTTTTTTTTAGTGTTACCCTGGGTCGATGATAAAGCAACTTCATTGAGAGAGAAGGAAAATAAAATAGTGCCATGGTGGAAATGTGAAAAAGTGTACGATTGCAGCAATGCAGACTTAATAATTCAACAAATTCCTCCTTTGGCCGCTGCTTTAAAATATGGTTGTTTTTGTCGAGGTCTTAAAAATATTCTCGATTTAACTAATACCTTTACACCCAGGAAAGGAACTCTATTTAGTTGCAGAAAATCTACTATTCAAAGTCCAGGACATCTAATTTGGGCATTAAGTGACGGAACCTGGACAACTCATTTACCATTAGATGGTAAGGTGAAACAAATCACTTTAGGCATGCCAAAATTGTGCCTGATTTGGAAGAAATCACCATTTAAAGGACCCTTGGAAAGTTTAAAATTAAAACGAACCAAAAGGTCTGAGACAGATGATGATACTTGGAATGAACCCTCAACAGGAGTAAAAATTGGCTGGGCACTTGAATCACTTTTGAATCCTATAGCCTCATACAGAAACAGAGCATGGCTTTATCAGTTAACAGGTCAGGTAGAAAAGTTAGCAAATGTCACCAAGAAAGGGTTTAAAGAATTGAACATACAATTACAGGTGACTTCCAAGATGACTTTACAAAATAGAATGGCATTAGATATGCTCCTACTTAAAGAACATGGGGTATGTAGATATCTCAAGGATAGACTGGACCACTGTTGCATTCACATTCCAAATGTCACTCAAGATGTGGAACGTGATCTGGACCTATTAGGTAAAATTGAAAAAAAAACAGAATCAATTTGAGAAGATATGTCAGAAGATTGGCTGGGGAAAATTTTTAGCAAACTGGGATGGAATTTGAGCTCTTGGATACAATCCATAATCAAAACTTTGTTTCTGTTACTAATTGTCTTTCTGATGATCATGCTAGTATATGCATGTTTGAAGAAACAGTTTACAATTGAATTGCAGTCAATCGTATGATCATGAGAGAAGTACCAACTATTCCATCAAGACATAGTCCACCACCAAAATATGCTGAAACAAATGATATGTAAATAATGTGAAAATATTGAAATAATAATTTTCAACACTTTCAAAGGGGGGAAATGTTACAGATTTGCTAATAAGTTAGGATTGATAGACTTTATTTGATTTTATGAAATCATTTTTAATAGAAATATAGAGGGATAAGAAATATATTTTAATGAAACTTATAGTTGCACAGTAAAAGCTGTTATGAAATCCTTTGTACAGTCCCGTACCAAGGCCAGAAGAATGGGCTAGAATCATTGTTTAAAACTTAGGTAATAAATTTAGGGTTTGAAAGGTTTCTTTGTATTTGACTAGTCTTCCGTATGTAGGAAGTGTATTGAAATGTCAGAATATAGGATTAATGGGAACTGGGGAGAGTCGACTGGAACAGCTTGTGGTTACCTGCCAAGAAACCGTGAACTTTAGTAAAAGGCAATTCCGGCAGGGGGAGATCGCGACCACTGACTCATATACCACCTACCCAAATCGTACCCCAGACCCATTTCTGGACCTTTCTAACCTTTACTGCGCAGAATCGGATATGGGAGGAGAATATGTTAATGGTTTTTGAGAAATATTATGTTTATGCATGAATACTTAATGAATATGTATGAATAAGTTCTATATATGGTGTATTTTTCTGAAATTTGGTGTGCGTTGATCGTGAGAGGACTCACTCACACACCCGGCCGTCAATAAAGAAGTGTCTACTTATCTACATCACATTGGTGTCGATAAGTTCTTCATTCCGAGATTTCGGTAACACTATTAAATCATTTATAGTCACTTCCACATCCTTAAGATCTTAGTGATGAAAAGCAATGTAAAATGCTGCTATATTTGTCATCTTTTCCTGGGTAGATGTAATTGAAGCCTCTTCACACCAGGATTTGCTGAGTGCATTGCAAATTTCTATTTCTAGAGTTTTTGAACCGTTACCGATGGGAGAAGAGCACTCTAGTTCAACGGGGAGCGTGTGCTGGGCAGGACTTGTGGACTACGGTGCAGCAAATGGACACACTTCCAGGCTGCCTAGAGCAGCCTCCCTGCTGGCAAGTTACACAGCAGTGCTTCTCCTCCCTCTCCAAGGTATGTAATTTTAAAAAAAATATAAATCATTGAATAATTTGTAAGCAGAGGTCTCTTCCCCCTTGTGCTTGCAGAACCAGCCACAGCCTTTCATTCTAGGAGATGATTTGCTCAAATACAGGGATGAAAGCTGCAAAATGGTAATGCTGAGCACCGAACAGTATAATTTTCAGATTTCCTGTTGGTTGTATAATGGCAAATACTAAGTCTAAATACAAGATGTGGCATTTTCTTCCGTTGGCAATAGCCCTACTTTGCTTTCAAGGCATACCATGAACCAGAGCTCTATCTAGCCCATGGGGATGCAGCGAACTGCCATTACTGACTAGGTATTAAAACACCTTTTCAAGAAGCAGCCATCTTTATAGGCAAAAAATTAGTTTTTAAGAGGGGAGAAGAAAGGGTGTTGGGAAATTCAGTGCAACCCTTCACCTTATTTCACAAGCAGGTGTGAACAAGCTGCGAATTCAACAAGGAAATCCCCAACTGCAGCTGGGTTATGGGGTGGTGGGATTAATTCACCTTTATAACATGAATGTTGTATTAAATCTGAACAAATCTGATTTAGGTATCTTAAAAGTACTGTATGCATCACAGTAACTCTGTGCTTATACCTATCTCTGTTTTGAGGATTGTAAAGTAATCATTGTGATGTCCTGCTCAACTGGATGGTGAAATATGGAATTTGGGGGCACACAAGCCGTTAAGCGGGTGCCACCATCAGTCTCCGGTGTCCCAAGCTCAGTGCAGTGTCCACAAGCATCTGTGCACGGTGGCTGTTGGGGACACACGGCAAATCCTGCCCCAGCCAGCACCAGCACAGGAGGAAAGGACTAAACTGGAGCTATAAAGAAACTGGGGTGACCACTGGGTAGGTGCTTCACCAGGGAAGATGCTGAGCTGCTGCCTCTGATGCCAAAACGGCACAGAGTAACTGCTTACAGACCAATTTTGTCTTTAAGCAGCAAAGGTATTTATTTCGTGCAACGTTGGGGAGCTAGCTGGTTCACACCGGACAAACTAGCTCCCGAGTTTTCAGTGAAAAGTTAGGTATTTTCTACAGTTTTCTTGAGAGGCTACACAACATCTTTACATACATACTCATTTGATTTTGACACCTAATCATTCCATTCACAATAGGTAGGATCTAGGTGGAGTAGACCTTTCCATTTTCTTTGTTCAATGATTTCCTGACTTGATGGTCTCCTTATCTCTTTCAGGTGCCCACCTTATCTTTTCTAATTATTCAGAGTATATTCCTTTCTCAACACAAACAGAGCATCACCTAGAGCATCATACCAAACTCATCCTGACTAATCTTTTTATTTTAAGACCTTGTTCTGTTTCACCTCGTATTTATCCAAATCCAAACAGCTCCAGCAACAATTAGTCCTGGGAAGGACCTTTGCAACCCATTAAGGTGATTTTGAAAGGCTGCAGAGATACCATGTCTGACAAAATGGTACTTTTTCCAACCACCTAAACGCCTTTGAACTCAAACTTATTTTTCAAACATCAAATGCAGGGACTAGCAGGATGAATTTAACATGTTGTGGTTTAGCATCCATCCCCACCCCCCTCCCCAAAATGTTACTTTGATCAAATTTCTGCAACTTGTTTTACCTCAAGATCCCAATCAATATGTTTTTATTATTAATAAAAAATGCATTAAGTTGTTCTAGTGACTATGTGCCAAGCCACTGATTTCAGTGAGACCTGGATCAGTCCTACCACCTCACCAGAAATTAGAATTCTAGAATGAAACCATCTGAGGTAAATAATTACTATCCTTTTCCTTATAAATGAACATAATTCAGTATAAGAAAATTATTTTAAAAGTCTGTTTAAAAAAAATAAATGCTACCAAATGAAGATCGTTGTTTCTTCTGCATTGACAGATGAAGCGTCCCACCATGGGCCATGGGGAACGGTTGATAACAAAGGCTGAACCACCTCGAGCATCAAGGATCCCTTTTCCAGCTGGATTTAGAGCTCAGACTTGATCTCAAGCTCTCCATCCTCAGCACAGACTGCACCACACTCAGAGCAGCTAACCATTTTTGTGCTCTAGGTAACTTATTTTTCAACCTTTTTTGCAAACTCACACGGATTTCAGCAGAAGGAAGATTTCCCCTCACTCCCTTTGATCAGTGCTCATCCCTTCCGTTAGCAGCTACATGTAAAACACAGGAACCATCTCCACTGTTACAAAACTCTTCAAGACTTATTTCCTCCCTCCTCCTCTTTCCCGTAACATAAAAAGCTTCTTTCGCACTTTATCAAGTCCCTTCGCTGGTACCAGCTAAAAAAGGAAACAAACTTAGAGGAACTCTTCCAGGAAAGCAGAAGAATGTTTAAAACAAGTTATAAAGCTTAAAAAGAAATCTATCTTCATTTACATACCCAGAACTTGTTAAAACACCCTCCCGGTCCTTACAGGACCAGGTTGGAGTCCTTTATCTGCTGTCAGATTAAATACTCTCAGGAACATGTATTTGAAGGCAAGGTAATTTACAAATAGATAATGGAAAGATAAACTCATTGAGAAAGCAGAAAATTTACAGTCCAAGTTTTTCAGTCCTTACTGGCACACATGTTCCCATTAATTTTCAATATTCAAGTCTCACTAGCAGTCCGATTTCTGAAGTCATTTAGCATCCAGACTGAGAGAGAAGAGTGGACCACGGTAGGCAAAGACACATGGGTCTGCTAAGAAAGAGGCAACTATAACCTGATTACCACTACTAAAATAGATTAAATTGAAAATACAGGAAATTCACATAACTCCAGCACTAAATGTACCCTCATTCCACAACACACCAAAAAGGAACCATTTCAAAAACTGACAGCCACACAGTTAACCTGGCCTTCGATACGGACCGAGCAGCTTGTAGTTCTTCTTCTCAGCTTAGATGAAAGGAGCATTTCCTCCCTCGATTGTCCATACAGAATAAATTGCCATAAATAACGCACTAACGCATCAGCTCTGTGCAACAAAGTCCCCAGACCTAATACCTGAAGAGGACCTGACCTGCTGCTTTGATACACTCTTCCCCTTGCTGTTCTTCATCTAAACTGCCCTATTGTTGCGACGGAGGGAAGACACAGTCACTCAATATGAGTGATCAGCAGACTTCGTTTATTGAACCTTACAGTCACCTTTTATGCCTTCTTATAATTAGCTCATACATATTACAAAAGTTAAGCTCATTATTGGTTAGTTGCCTAAATACCAAGCCCGCCCCTAGTTTCTCTTCTGTAGTTATCTGTTACCACCTGCAACATTCTTTTCCCACCAAAATCTTCCTGTTATTGTGTAACAAGGACAGCCAAAGACAGTGTATTTTGCTTTACTTCAGATAAGCTGAGAGCGATGTGCATTTTTGTCCAGCCAGCTGGACTATGTCTATGTGACCCTTTTCAGCTAGCCAGTTATCCACACCCTATTCTTACTTTGGATTTAGATCCTAAAATATATTTAGGATGTAGCTATGCAGTAGGACTGACTCAATGTATCAGCAAAGTACTGTTAAAAAGGGGAGGTGGAGGTGGTGTCCCAGGCAGCTCCCCATTTCTGGCCAAGCCCTTCTGCAGCCTCCTTCGTTCAGCCCTTGTACAACTTGTGCAGCAAGACAGCTCGCTAATCAACTTGGTAATCCAGCCAAAAATTAGTCCAGAGGCCATCTTCTTGCAGGCTAGCAAGAAACAGTGGTTGTTTAACCAGGCAAGCACTAGGCTGGCACACTGAACTGGACCACGGGGGCACCGGGAGCCTGTGCCATCGATGCATCTCACACACCTACCCACATCCTCTGTCATTTGAATGGGAACTGAAGATATTCCTGAATTCATAGCAATTCACTAACCACAAGAACACAAAAATGTATTTACCGCTGGGATGGATAACGCGGTTCTGGAGCAGCAGCATCCAGCACTGCAGGGATATGTGCTGCAGCGGTGGGTGCACACATTTCAGGCTGCATAGGCTTGTGGATTGTCCTTTGGTTTTATTTCCAGCCTTTGATTTGTCATTTGCAGGTGGTATCGGGTGAATTTCCACAAAGCCTTGAAGTTGCTTCCTGAACTTCATTATCACAGCTGTGAATGGCTTAGAAATAGGAATTTTTGGTTGTTCCAGTGTGGAAGCAGATGTAGCAGAGCACATCAGGACAACAAAGTTAGTTATTCTTTCCCTGTATGAAAGAGAACAGCTGGAGTCCGGTCAGCTTTTGACTATTCAAAGCAGAGTGTGATATCAAGATCTCTGTGCCTGCCATTGATTTTTATCTTACAAAAGAAAAAAAACTGGTGTGTGTGTACGTGTGGAGAGAATCTCCCGTTGCATGACCTGGAGACTCTACCCACTTTACACCATTTTTAAGAGAGAAGTCACAAGAAATCAGTGAGTTTCTGCTCCAGAAGTCATGTTCTTCAAGTTTGCAATTCTTCCCAACTTTTTTTTTTAAGAAATCCAAGACTTCCTCTACATTTGAAGCATATTTGAAGCATGAAATATTCATGTTGATGTAATTCAGTTCGGAGTTACTACAGCCACAGGTAAAAGCCTGTTTGAAGGGTGGGGATAAGACATTGAATTCAATTTGATCAAATTAAGCAAGGAAATCACACTTTTTTTTTTTTCTTTGAAGATTGTTGTTTACTTACACGCTCCTAGTGAAGAAAACATCAAGAGTATGGAAAAATTATCTGCAGGATTTAACTTCCTCATCTCACCAGCTTGGTCTGGGTGAGGATTACCACTGTCCACAAACCACCTTTGAGCAGTGCACCATTTTCAGGGGAGAGATCCTTGAAGAGTGGGAGTGTTTTAGTTTTTTGGAGCTTTGTTATTTGACATTTAAAGCAAGGAAGGAAATTGTGTATTAAAACAGATTCATTTTCCATCTGTATTACCATCAACTCAACAAAAGAACAAGCACAAACTGTAGCAGCTGTACTTCAACCTGCCAGAGTTTTCAGTGTTTATATTAGAGAGCTATGAAGTGTTTCAGCTTTCAGGAATCCATGCTAAGGGAAACATGTTTAGGGTAGATTTTACAAAAACACTGATTTTACTTTTTTTTTTTTCCAGAAAATTGAGCTAGAATTTGGGAAACTCCCAACTTCTGGTTTGTTTTGAGGGGAGAAGAAAAGGAGATAAAGTTGGTTTACATGTCCCTTAATTGAAAGTCATTGCAGACTGAGCTATATACTAGGTGAAATTCCTCCTGTAGTGGTACTTCTACAAACACAAATACGGTCTTATCAGGGTAATTTGTCTTTGGAAATGCATCTGGAGGAACACTTTAGGAAAGACTACTTGTCATCTGCCTAAAGACTTTCAAGCATACTTCCAAAACATTACTGATGCAGGGAATAGGTATACAAGCTTAGTGCTCACGCTTCAAAGCTTTAAATGAATCAAATTGTTAAGAGCGATTCACTTTTGATAGGAAGCCTAAACTGTTTTTATTTATGAGAAAACTTCATATGCAAAGGGGGAATTAGAAGCGCTCCTCAACTCAAGCATAGCAACACCCCTAGTTACAAACACTTGGCAGAGTTATAAGTACTTTTATTAGTTTCAGTCCCCTTACAGTTACAAAATACTGTATACAAGTTTGAAATAGACGTTATTCAAAAGCTTGCAACAGGCGAGCTATCTTAAATTCTGGTGCAGAAAACAAACCTTCCAGAGGGCTGTATTAAGCTAAATGATCCAGTGTTCTGCTCCCGGAATCTGTGGTCCAAGGAAAACCTTGGCTGAAAAGAAAAAGGCTGTGAAGGCTTGCACCAGTCTACACATTCAGTTTCTGGGGAAGCTAGGTGTCTGAAACCATCACTTATGAATTTGTTCCTAATTCCAGATGTTTGCGTATCCTTTACAAAAGCAACGCTAACTGTACCTAGTACTCTCTCTAGTTTGCAACAGTTCTCTGCGTGCCACAGAAAAGAACTCATATGGATAGTGGTGGGCTTGGCAGTGCTGAGCTAACGGTTGCACTTGATGTTCTTACAGGTCTTTTCCAACCTAAATGATTCTGTCATTCTATGGTACCAGAAACACCACCAGTATTTTTAAGTGCTATCCAACACCATCCTACTTTGTCTTCATGCAGAGCTTGCTAACGCTATTTCTCATTTTTCATTGGAATTTCTATTGTCATAAAATCCTCAGCTAATGTTACTTCTTGACCATCTAACACTGACTCTGCCTGTCACTTCAGTTCGGTGACGTCCATACCCCCCTCACCTCTCTGAGCAGCTGGTTTATACCGCTGACTGAAGTTAGTGAAAACCAGTTTCTTAACTTTACACAATTTTTCAAAATCTGATGCCATTTTTGGAGTGCTATGACCATGCTCTCTGGCCTTTTCCTCCTGGGTATCATCTAATGTAGCTTCATGTATCAGTACATCTGCTTCACAGCAAAGCTTCACAGCCGCATCTCCAACCACACCTGAACAATCCCCCAAAATGCAAATTTTTCTTCCAGGAATAGGGTCTTCTAAAACATCAGAAGGAGAAATCATTACTCCATTTTCTAGAACAACTGCAGTTCCATTCTTCAGTTTCCCATATAAAGGACCTGGTTGAACTCCTGGTAAATAAAGGCAAAAGAGCCCATAAGTATTATAATGAATGTCATGTTTAAAAAAAAAAAACAACTTCAGAAGAGATATGCTATACATAGAGTTGTCTCACTGAAAAAATACAACCTAAATATAAATAGCAATTGATATTTCATATATTTCATGCAAATAGCGAGCCTGTAATGTCAGCAGGAAGTGTATTTGAAGAAAAGCTATATTTTTCATATTAAAGTCAATAAAGTCATGCAAATACACTGGCCATACATTTCCCTGAAAGCCACATTGTGCTTTTTAAACTTTAACATCTGAACTTGTTTGCTCTTCCCAGTATGAGAATGGTCTGCAATATTAATTAGCACTAGTATTACACACCAAATGGCTGCATTGGTGTGAAGTATTAAAATGTCTTTAACAGAAAATGGGAAATCGAATTAAAATCAATTACGGAGAGATACAGGACCTCTAATTTGCTAGAACCCCTAGAAACATGGTCATAAAAAGATTTCAACTGCCTATGAACCCAATTTTGTTACATTTGCTGAAAACTGGGCTCGCTACTCAGTTGGAACACATGTATTTAGGCATTTAAACAATTACAAAGAGGAAAAATAAGCCAAAATAGTTACCAAGGTCTTTCAGTTTCTGTACGTTGAGTTTACCGGTCCGGGGCTTCTCTTCTACCACAAAGCCAAAGGAAGGAATGCAGTGAAATAGGCGAAATGCTTTCAGAACTATCTCCTCATCTTCAACCAGCAAGTAAGAGTTTTCTACTGGATCCAGGTGGAGTATTCTCCCTTGTGTTCCCTGGGGAGATACCTCATCTCTGTCCAAGTGACAAAACTCCTTAAATTCTTCTGAGGGGCACTGGTCCCGTGTAGGTACCAGTTCATGAACAGTGTAGGGAAAGAGAAATTGTGAGTGGGAGAGCTCCATACTCCTCCATATGAAGTTTCGCAGTCCCAATGGTCCATAAATATCAAGAGGTGGTTTGTTTGGGTCAGGGCTACTTTGGAGGTTACGTGTACACAGCAGGCCAGGAAGTCCAAAGAAGTGGTCACCATGAAGATGAGTTATGAAAATCTTGGTAATTCTGCCTATTGATTAGAACAACAGGAAAAGAAAAACAAACCAGAAAAAGGCAGGAAAATAAATGAACGCTGTATCAACTCAGGAATAATCGCTTTTTGGTGAGAAGTAGGAAATAAGGAAAGAGGGAAATCAAAATAAAACTAGTGTTCAAGAAATAAAACCCAAACCACAAAGTGTATTTCTTCCATAGTAGCGATAAGTTTCCACACAAGGTTTATTTTGTCTTGATTTGCCAAGAGAAGACTGCTGAGACAGAAGTTTTAGTTCCTTCTAAGCAAAACGTGCTACAAGCATGGAACAGAATCGACTGGTGACATCTGCCATATTAAAACACAAAGCAGTGCTGGAAAGTGGTTGTGCTTTCATACATCACATGGAAACTGTAGACGAATGAGAAACGTAACGTGGAATTTATGTTGTTCCCAGTTTTGAATTTAGCACATGACATTAACATAATCAAAAATAAATTTAAAAAAAGCATCCAGTTTTGATTTTGAAGTTTTTTTAAAAGGCAAGAAAACTATGGTGTCTGGCTGGTTTGTTTTGAACAGATGAAAAACTGCGCTTACAAGATCTGGGTTTTGTTTCATGTCTGAATTTGTCCTACTCCAGCTCCCAGGCACTGGACCCTACCTTTGCTAGACTGAAAAAACCCAGAATTTTCTCTCATTACAGATACGTGTACTTAAATCAGGCTGCCTCAGTCTCCTCTCCTAGCTGAGTCCCCACTTCTGTACAGTAAGGCATTTTCTCCAGCATCTGTTAGGACTAAGCAATAGGAAGGACAGAATCTCTGTTTTGATTTAAGAACAATTTAGTAAAAAGCAGTAAATTTAGTAAAAATTTGTCTGTCCACTTGGCCACTAAATCCTCTGACAGCTTCAGATTTTGGAGGAGCAGGAAGCTGGTTTTCTGTTCATAATTGATAATTCCATCTTTGTAACTTTCGAGTCAGAAGACTGCTCTTGCTGCTGTAGACTGCAAAAGCATAGCAACTGATGATAAACCTGTTTTCTACTTTATTTGCCATTTGTATTTGTATATTTACATTTGTAAAAGTTACCACAGATACACACAACTTTACCTGACAACAAAAGCACAGTGTTTGTTGACAGGAAGACTCACAGCAGGTATTGTCTAGAGCTGTCTTCAGATAAACACAAGCTGTACTTGGTCTGTGGACCACGTTTGAAATTACAAAGCCCAAGAAATTAATTCAAGAGAGTTTGGTTCTCAAACACAATTCCTTACCAAAGGGCAATCAAGGATTACTGCACAGCAGGTTAAGCAAGTGCCACCCATACACAACACTTTCAGCTGCTCGTGCATGTTTAGTATGTATTCAAATACCATGAGCAGGAGAACAAAGTATTTTGTTTAGATCTCATGAAACTTTCCCCCTTCCCTCATAACAATACCTTTCAACAGCACAAACCTGCTTTGAGATGGCTCTTCATGAACTGTGTTTGGGTTCCCTCTCCACAGTCGAAGAGCCAGCACTCTCCTTCCCTGTGAAGCACTAATGCTGATGCTCCTCTTGTTGGAGAGGGATACGCTGAGCCTGTGCCGAGGAAAGTTATATCCATCAACATTCTGAGTACGTCGGTACACCACCTGAAAGAGATTTTGAGCTGCTGAACATATGTGTTTATGCTGGGAAAGAAACAAACATTTTCGCTTTAAATGAAGGCATCCTCTGTACTTTAATGTGAGGATCAAATTCCCCTCCCCTTGAAAAAAGAAAAATAAAACCTCCCTGGAGTAGGATATGACTTTCAGATGACACAATATTTACAAGCGGCAGATTTCCTCTTTATGTCAGTGGAAGGTTGCAAACATGCAGCCCACACGTAAGACCTTTGTTCATTACCTAAAGAAACAGCCCTATCCAGTTGGAAACACTCTAACCTTTCAACCCACTATTATTTCTTTCTTCTTTACTTCATTTAAACTGCATTTTCCTGCATGTGCTTTCCTCTAAAAGCCTTTTCAGAACGACTAACACCAAAGAGCCACTGCTGACATTTAAATGCCATGGCAGGACGTCAGGGGCAGGCAGCCCAGCAACCCAGAGAGGAAAAACTTTCTCCCCTCAAAACAGCTTCAGAGACCACAAGACGCAGGAATGACCTGATTTACTCTGCCTTTGCAATGGTGCCCTTGAAAGCCTGTTTGGCTTCTCATCAGGGCAAAGAGAAAAATTCAAAATTACCAAACATTTACGTAGCCTGAAGGCTGCCTGACAGATTGCAGGACACCTACTGCAGCAGAAGGATCTATACTGTCAGCTGCCATACCCCAGTAGTTTATGTATCTGCTGTATTGTCCAGATGAGGAGCCTGGCCGGTCTGTAGGCGCAGGGCAACCTTTGGAAAACTGCATTAGGAGCAGAACTTCCCCGTGCACGACTCTAACACCGCCTCGCCTTACGGGGTGTGCTATCTCCAGCCTTAAGTCCTCCCGGATTTAGCGCCTACCCCATTTTCAGATGTGTTTCATCCTCATTTCAAGGTCCAGGTGCCTCAACAGCTTCAGATGCCTTTCAAACTGTTATAAATTGAGACCACAACGGATCATAATCCAATTAAAATTTTATTAATTATAGCAAGTAGAATATGAGCAAAAACAGCGCTGGACGACAGGGGAGTCTGCGCTCCGCCAACTGCCGTACTGAGCAGTTCAAACAGTCCCTTTTTATACATCTTTACTTCCGTGTTCATGAGGTAGTGGAGGCATGCTTCAGTTGTTGTTAGGGGGTCGTTTTCTGCCTCCTGGTGGTCGTTGAGGCCGAAGTAAGAAGTCTTCCTCCTTCGTCCCATAGTTGACCCCTCACTCATATGTCCTTATATGGGGTTGTTTGTCCTGCTTCTGTCGGTTCCTGGATATCTGGTGGTTATCTTATCTCGCACAAGCGGTATCTGGTTTAGTTTGTGTAAGCGATTGCGGTTATCTTATCTTTTGTTGCCTAACCTTTACATTGGGTTTAACATAAAACTTAATAAACAATACCCTAGTCCATAGCTTCTCACACAAACAAACAAAAAAATGCCTCAGTTTAGCTGCTTTTAGAGGCATTGCCGCCATTCCCTGAAGGAAAGCAGTCCTCTTCCCGGGTGTGCTAGCAGCCTCCTCCCAAGCACACCAAGGTGCAACCCGACCTCGGGGGAGGCGAGGAGGGGTACAATGCACATCTATCACCCCCCCAAAAGAAAGCAGAAATAAACATTTTGCTTCCTTTACCCCTGCGTAAAAGCAGATTTAGCAACCTGTCAGCTGGTCTGAGGCATCACGCTGTAACTTTGTGGCCAGGGCACGCTAAAAGCCTTACCGAGGCCTAAGCTCGCCCGCAGCCCCCCACAGCCGGGCCGCCCTCCCCGCTCCCACGGGGCTTGTGAGGCACAACTCGAGCCTCCGCGGGCTGCCGCGCCCGGGCACGGCAGGGTTTAGCCCGCAAACAGACCGCGGCCAGGCCCAGGCCCGAAACCGCGGCCTACCCCGTTCCCCGCGGCCCGCCTACCCTCCCCCGGGCGGCGGCAGGCGGAGCCCGAGCGGCCCAGGCCCGGCCCCACCGCCCCCACGCTGCGCCAGGCGGGGCTGTCCCAGGCGGGGCTGCCGCGGCCCCGGCCCCACGGGGAGCTAGGCGGCCTCGGCCCTGGCCGGCTGCGGTGCCGGGGGCTGCCGCCGGCCGCTGGGGCCAGGCGGGGGCAGGGCCTCAGGGCGTTTACAAAGGGCCTCCCGGCAACCAAATGCTGTGGAAAACCAGTTCTGGGGATAAAATTGCACAGCCTAAGTCCTGGGTGTGTCTGCTGGTGGTGCGCAAGGGACAAAAGGGAAAAAAATAACCCCAAAACATCAGTGATTTAGACAGTTCCATACCAATTCCGTATAGATCAAGGGTTACTTTTTCAGAATAAACAAAGTCAAATGTACTTTAGGCAAAGGGAATGCATTTTACTAAGAAAACAGAAGACCAGAACACACATTCCAAGAATTACAACGTTATAAAGGAGAAAAAACCCCAACCAGTTCACATTAAATACAATTTTAGTTTCAGCTGAGCGATAACCCTCCAAGGTACAGTCAGCCCCGGGCAGATCAGGCAAGAACTGTTCTCACAAGCACTCCGATGGACTTACATTTATTTGTGTAAAGTAGGTATGTTTAAGCCCATCTATATCTATTTTGACACTGCATTACTTAAACTGGCCATCTTATTCTGTTTGTGTAGTCCTAAAAGTACTTTTATTTCCATTTTCATTACAAAGGAACTACTTCAAGGATGGGTAAAGTCCAAGGTAGTCTGAGAGCGAAGTTCAATCCAACACCAACTTCATGCATGGGAGAATATAAATGCATGCCCCAGGGTTCTTGCACCGTGAGCAAAATGTCTGATGTGAGAAAGCTTTTTACATGAGCTGTAGCCATGGTCCGCTGTGCCACCAGGTCCTGGATCCCCTGCATACGATGGAGCTGCTGGCATATCTTCCTCCAGAGCAGGCACGAGTAAGCTGCATCATTACCAAATGCTAGGATTGGGGAAGTGATGGTAGGAAGCAGAGGTCTAAAGCGTGCTGTATTTTCCTTGTGGTTCACCCAGAATATCTGCAGGCTTTCTGATACCATGGTAATATGTATTTCGGAAGTAGGTAGGTAGGTCAAGGTAGATCCATACAGAACTAGATGTCCCTTCACCAGCAGCAGCTGAATTACATTGCTCAAACTCAGCTGCCAAGTGGGTGCAATTAGAGAGTTGCTCTAGATTTTCTCCTTGCTCCACTATTCAATGTAACACCAGTCGCTGCCTATTAGGTATTGGCTGTTACGAAACAGGATAGCAGCATGCATCATCTTAAAAAAAATAGTCCAAAAAATGACAGTGTCTTAAACTCAGGAACAGCACTTGCAGCTGCAACAGGAGTCCAAACTGTTCTGTTCTTACAGTCCGATCTGAGAGTCTTGTAGATACTTTTATCCAAATGACAGAGGTGCTCAAATCTGCACCTTTGAGGTCAAGAAGACCCGGAACAAACAAAAGACAAACAACTTGGATTTACTTAGCCCCAGAGTCAGCTGAACTAAAATTCACAGTTGTAGCTGTACAATAGTGAACCCCGTAGGCAGGAATAGTCACCAAATAGGGCCGCTATTGAAAAACTAAAAGGTGTATCATTTATCTTTGCAGTTACTACCAGAGGAGTGTGACAGAGTTACTCTACCCCCACGCAAAACACTGTGCTGGAAACTACAGTACAGGGAAGACACGCACCTACTGCAGGAAACCTGTTAAACACCAATCTGCACATGAAGTGTTGCTTTGTTTTAAGCCTGGAAAACAAACACAACATCATGAAACATCACTGTTCACAAACATAACCAAGAACTTATGCGAGAAGTCACACTTGGGTTTTAAAAATCTATCAGATACATTTTAGTAGTCTTCCTCTACAGGTCACTTGTTGGCATGCAGACATATGCTTCAGGAACGTACAAACCTCTGTAACATCTTTGAACAAGAACACATGTATTTTATATAAAAAGGCTGCGCTCCCTTAGCTACCTTTCTTCTCCTGCCCTAGACATTTCTATACATTGCTGCCAAGAGGCTCAGTCCTGCTCCTGTTGATTTTAAGGAAGCAAATCTTGGACCAGTCCTGGAAAAGACTGAGCTACTGACCTCAGTGGAAGTCCTTGATCCTCTCCGAAGCGTTCTGTACACCCAAAATAGTATCCTCACAGAAGAGACATGAAAGACGGACTTCTATACCATTCAGAGGGCAAAAGTCACCAGAGCTGTGTGAAGAGCTATAACACTAGTCATCCTGTAGGCAATACAATTTTTTTAAAGAACAGTATAAGATTAATTTACTGTATGTAGCATTACAAAATACATCCTGGTGACAACTTTCTCCCTTTGCATACTGCGTAAGAGGATTTTCTAATTAGATAAAGATCGGTAAATACTTTTGCATAAGTCAGCAAACAGAAAAAAATCAGGTTAAGTAGAATATGAAAAAGGATACTTTGGGTCCTTACTAATCGGCAAGATAAATAACTAATTAATGCAAAGATTAGATGTGAAGAATACACAAAATTGAAGATGAACCTGTATATTTTATAAAAAAAAAATAAATCTGAGAGAGATGAAAGGGAGGGTGAAATGCACTTAAAACTGAGCTGACATATTTCCTGTTGCTAATGGAAAACAATGGCTGTACATTAAAGGTAAAATTCCACTGTGTCTATATTGCAAGCTATCAACAGAACAGAACCTGATTAAACAATGTCCACAAGCACATATCCACAGTAACTGGGACAGATTAGAAAGGCAGTCAGGCCTCCTCTATAGAGGAGCCCCATCAGGGCAGGGCTGTATTGTAACTGGAGCCTCCCAGCTTGTTAAAGACTTTTTTTCCTCACCTGTGCAGTGGTATTTCCAGAAAAATTATGCAGGAACATTTGTACTTGGGAAAATCCCACTGCCAGCCAATTCTGAACAGCCCTTCTCGGCATCTGCAGCTTAAAGACAGCAGGGAGGCTGTGCCAGGAAGGAAAAGGACTGTGCTTCACCAAACAGGCATTTTCCTTCAGCCTGACAGCAGCCACTGTGAATTCCCTGTGCGAGAGCTCCCTTTGGGAATTGTAATCACTCTTGCCCAAAGCAAGACTCTGCTGCGTGCAGGTAATGCTGTTCTCTGAAGCGCCAGGTTTTCCTGAGCACCGTCAATGCCCACTGCTTATGGATGGTGACTGCACTTCTTGCCTTAAAACACACAATCAGACTGAACAGATAGATGGAGATCTTTATTTTGTAAGACAGAGTTATATTTAGAGACTGATTGCCCTGCCTCTGTGATCAGTCTCAGCCAGGACACAAGATCAGCACATGGGATATTTTTGTTACTCATCTGCCTAATTAGTATGTTGGCAGAAGTGAGGAATTGTGCGTTCCCAATATACTTGAATCCAGTGATGCAGAACTCCATTGACACACTACCACAGGCTTCAGCTAGAGTTGAATTTTCAGAAGGTAAAAATAATTTGTACATTAAATTAACAATTTTTCAGTAAGATCACTAATTTAAATACAATAAAAACCAGGCATAGCAAAAATAGATGGAAAAAACATTCTTTGTAAAAACATCATCTCTGTGTGTGTTGGTCTTTTTTGTACATATACAAGTTGCAATCCATGTACATCGCCCAATTTGGCAATGTGGCATTGAGCCCCACCAGACAGCACTTTACCACAGTTTGAATATGCAGCCTTTTCCCCACATGACTGTTTTCTGCGTTTATATAATCAGTCTTCTTTCCTCACTTAGATAAAAGCCTTCCCAGAGTTCACTGTTCTTTTTATCTAATACATGAACATAATTTTAAAATCAGAGATTAGGCAGTAAGAGGCAGAGACCACGTCTAAAGGGGTACAGAGACTATTTTCCCTGTTCTATTTTGGGCCTGTTCTTTTGGAGACCGCATTTTCCAATAAAAATGAGGAAACAAGAGAGGTGCTTGCCATAGGTAAATCCTGAGCAAGTTTTACTTCATCTCTTTGGATTCTGGCTTCAAGTTTGCCAGTATAGCCCTTTTACATCTATCTATTTTTGTCCTTTTTTACCTTGATGCAGAACACTGCAAAACAGCAGCACATTATTTCTGTTCCTGACATACCACTGTTCTTGTTACAGCGACCAGATTTAGAAAAGTCACAGACTGTAACTATCACTGTGTGTCCATGCCTGCTAATACAAACTAATGGAGGGCACACAAACCTGGTATGAACAAAATGAAAAGGAATGCACACTGTGGTATCTGCATCAAACATGCAGCGCTCTTCATTGCAAGGAAGAATTCAACTCAATTTTTGTTTTCAGAAACCCCCAACAAATTACATCTGTAAATGGAGTGAGGAAGTGATCAACTTACAGCTTCTAGGCATTAGAACTTTTGAGTCCTGTCTTCAAACTGAACTGAATATACTGGACTAAGACCACAAGAAACATTCAAACTTCTGTATATGTGTGTGTCAACAGCTGCCTGTAGCACTTTCTGTTTCAGCTTCATCAGCTATCTGCGGGGGGCTTGTTCAAAGTGGCAAGTGAGTCCACTTACGAGTTTTTGAGTCAGCGATGTCACGAAAACATCGCACGCAGGTCGTTTTGTGAGAACAAGGGTATGCAAGAGAGAAAACAAATTAGCTTAGAAGAAACAGAACCCTGAAAAAATTAACAAATGAAACAAAAACCCTTTGGCATATCACCTTGGAGTCCACTGCAAAAAATCTCCCCTTAAAACCTCTAAAAGATTTCCATAAATTGCCTCAGATCCTGCCTTTACTTTATAGAATTTATTACGCAACAGCATAGCTTTGTTTTTAAAAGCTATTAAGTGATTAATATAATTTTCAGGCTTTCCAAGAATATTTTTAACTAGCTCATGTATTTCCTGATAACAGATTTTTTTTACATGATGATGAAAACACAAAATACAGACATTGCTGCAGATTCCACGTGTGTACACCATGCTGCTCCTCAAAGCACACTGAAAGAAACAGAGCAGCCAATGCCACAAGGAAGTCTGGACATGGGCATCTTTAAATATCAGATAAAACAGAAAGCCCATTAGACCGTTAGATTTGTCTTAAGCTGTCCTTTCTTTTTTGACAAATGCTCTCTGGTGATGTCACAGATAATGCAGTGTGACAACACCAGGACAATTAGAAGACTGATTATTAAAAGCAGAAATAAATCATTCTGGAAATCAACAGTGATGAGAGAGCTATAGTTCATCAAATGCACGTAGCTAAAACATCATTAATGGAATTATTTATTGTGGTGCTGGCTCTTAGCTAGAAATGCAATGTCATTATTTAAATTAATTTTCAAGTCCTCTCTCATTCCTGTGATGGATGCCATCATCCATACAGTCATCAGGTACTTGGGAGAGTGGGGAGAAATCTACATCAAGTGAAAAACAGGGCAGAAGGGGGAAAAAAAAAAAAAGACAACAAAATGAGCAAAAATAAATTATAGGACTCAAAGATGATGATTTAAACTTGTTTGAAAAAGGGATCCCTGCAGAGTAGAAGATGCTGCCTGAGGAGTGCAATCTTCTGATGCATCAGTGAACCTTAGATTCAGGCCAGTCATACACATCTGGCATGAAGGACTCATATTCGTAGGTCCAAACCTTTGATCGAATGTAACGGTTCTTGTCTGCAGGTTCAGGGTAATGGAAAGCCATGTTGTTTGCGTACAAAAATTCCATAACCTGAAAATTAAATCACCATGCAGTTTGTGCCTTTTATTACTTTCACGTAACATCCCCGCTTCCACTGCAATGTTTAGGACTCACAAACTGGATAAAGACAAACACCAAAGTCCTTTTGTAATTCCTGAATGTCTTACCAAGATCTAAAACTTGATTTCAGAAACCAAGGGAGCATCATTTTGGCCCATTGTTACTGCCAAACTGAAGCATCCAACAAACTCCAAATTTTTATAAGTGGCTCTTATTAAAGGCACAAAGAACTGGGTATTTTGTGCCAAAGGGCCATACTGTGCAATTCAGCAGGTTAATGTACACATAAAACGCTTTTAGTACAGTCCGCTTTTATGCTTCATACTCACCTTGACAGCAATATAAATGGAAACTTCCCTGATATTAGACAGTGGAGGATAAAGTCTTCCTTGTGCAAGTTCTTCATTGGTCAGCTGTTCTGTCAATGCCTGAGTTAGAAAAACAAACAAGTTTTATTTACTGCATCCCGAGTGGGATCAATATCATGCTAAAACACCTGAAAGAAACAAGTTGCACTGTTCTTACTACTAGAATGCTCCCAAAGCAGTAGGGTAAGGCAGTCAGAATCTCAAAATTCTCAAAAATCAACTCTTCAATCTGTGCCCATATCAGCAAATTCTGCTTGTAAACATTTAGCAAAATATGATCCTATTTTTTTGGAGGCTGAACTCCCCATAACTAGGGAAGTCAGAAGAGCGCAACGTGCCTGCACAACTACCCATGTGTTTGGCCAGTTGATTCACTGGCCACTCCAATGTGGTAGGTGCTCCTGCTGCAGAGTAGAAAGGCAGGAGAGGTTGGTAGCCTGGGGGCCATGTGCATCCCTGAGCACACTGCCAGCTGTGGAACCCAGAGTGGGGCAGGAGGCAGGGGCAGGCCTGCTGCCAGACCTACAGGGCTGGGAGGCAATTTAAGCATGGACAGATTTCCTATTTGGGTGTTTGATTTTCTGAACAAAAAAAAATTAAAAAAGCAATGGAAGCTGATGCTTTTCACAGTTTTGTTTGATAAAAATCCTTCTTTTTTTTTTTTTTCCTCCATTGGGGAGGGATACAACCAACAGAAATCAAACAGGAAACCACAGAGTTTCAGCAAGATTTGAGAAATTGCCCAACATTTCATCCACCATCATGTCAGAAGCCACAGCCTGCTCTGCTTCCTCACTTACCTTAGCAGCCTCTAGGAAAACCTTATCACTAATATGTCGAACACTGCTGAGGATCACAGCGAGAGCCACACCTACAATAAAATTATTGTCAATTAGGGCCACCATTCCAAAACACGCAGCCTGCTGCCAAGAAGCTGCAAGTCATCTAAAATGTTATTTTAAAAAATCTTCCCATAGCTTTCTACGCACATTCACAAAACTATTACCGTGTGTGCCAGTCATTTACCATAATAAGTGGCTTTCGGCAAGGGGTTGGAGCTTAGCAGCTCAGGGAGGAAAGGGAGAGAAAGGGGAAGGCAGAGAAGTATCCCTAGGGCTTCCTTTGGACCCTCACTTGTGCAGGTGTAACTTTAAAAGAGGCATATATTAACACTTATTTTCTCCTCCACCTCCTGCCCCAAACAAGCAGAAGAACCCATAATGCAACAGCTTTCAAAGCCTTTAATAACTCCCTGTTGTTTTCTTAGAAATATCCAGCTAGGTAAGCTCACTGCATGCATGTCGCATATGTAGCTGCACATGCCTCGCATCCATCCTTAACTGATTTTCTTTCATTCGTTCTTCTGATTGAGTTCTCAGCTTTACATGCTGGTAACACCTCTTCATGCTGCTTTGCTAGCTGTGCCTAGGGTAGCAAGGGAACCCAAGACGAGCTGCTAACAGCCTAGTCTGAAAGACTAAAGGAAGAAAATTTTATTTATCACCTGGAAAAATATAAGCATTGTTTCCTTGGCCTGGTTTGAAGGTTCTTCCATCTTTCAAAGTCACCAGCTCGAAGGGACTGCCACTGGCAAACAAGCAACGGCCCTGTTAAACAGAGGAATAATCAGTTAGGCGGCTTCTAAAGAGCCAACAGTTTGGAGCAATACAGTCATTACGAAATACAGGGACACCACAGTCCTACAGCTGCCAGTTGGCTCTTGGACTGAGTCAGGAAGGTACTCAAGCACACAGCCAAATGCAAAAAGGCAAATGGCCCTGCTGAATGCAACTGGATTCAAGCACATACTTAAAACCCTTGCTGACTCAATTTCCGCAATCCCAGAACGACTGCCACCAAATCCACCCTTTTCCAGTAGGGCCTGGAAGAGACACAAGAATCAGTAAGCATCTGCATGTTTCTGCAGCTGCAGAATGTGTAGTGTTCCTGCAGCAAACATCTGGAAAGCAGAAGAGGCAAGCATACACATTGAATTGTGTAGCTTTCTAAGGAATGGAAGCCATCCATTTGTTTTATCATTCATTGTTCTTTAAGACAGCAATGACTTAGAGGAACTACTCACACACAAAATAAAGTACTTGTGTGTTAACTATTTTTATAACCATGTATCAGGAACCATGGCCACAAGCCAGGACACACCACCGTACGGACTGTACAAAGACAGCTGAATGATGGCCACTTCCAAAAGGAGACTGCAACAGAAGTACAGTAACAAAAGATCACTTATTTACTGATGAGTGAGAGAGTGAAGGGAGGGACTGCTGTATCATGCTTTTATTGCTGAGAGCTCTCAGAGGAGTGAATAATGCAGTTTCTTTTGAAAAGAATTTTAATCAGCACAAAACACTAAAACAAATCCAGAGTTTGGAGTGTGAAATATATTCTCCAAATAAATGATCCTTTCCTCAAGCAGTAAACTCCCCCTAAGCAACAAATCTTGACATTCTTTTGAGTAACAGGTTTAATAACATTATTTACAAACATTTAAAGCTCCCCAGACCACTACATTAGAGAACAAATTACCAAAGAAGCTAGGGACTTGGGAACTATGTTTGAATGTTAGGGCATACCCACAACAATAGCCTTTTTGCATAGGGAGCAAAATATACGGATGCATTTGAGGACTGGACCAAAAGACTATGAAAATTCAAACACAACAAAAGCCCACACAATACACGGCAGCAGAGGGCACCAAAACATCATCAGGCTTTTACAGGTGCCACCTAGTGGAAAAAGAATAAGGAATAAAAGCTTAGTGATGATATCTTCATTTCTTTACTGACTTCCTAATTTAGTCTAAGATTTTACACCAGCCAGGATCAGGCTACTCCCAAGGCCAGGAGACACACAGAGCTGACAGCTCTTATCCCTAATTTTCTGACAAACTTTGTTAGTTAAACGACAAAGTGAAGTTGGGCAGGATTCTCTAGGTAATTACTGTACCTTGAAGGGAAAAATATTACACATTTTTCAGAGGGCAAACTATAGGTAAAATGAGTACATTTCAGAGAACTGAAGAGCATTAGGAAAACAAACATTAGGTACAGAGAAAAGTCTAAAGAGCCAGAAACATTACAAAATTTATTAATAAGGACTGGAACAAAATTACATCCATTCATTTACTGACCAGGAATATTGAATTGTTCAAATAACCCATGTCTAAATAATAACTTCTGGAAACTCCTGAATAAAAGGACATATCGATCCAATACAGGAAAAAAACAAAGACCCTCTCCCCATTTGGCACCAATTTTTTAAATGGCACCATGCTCACACAGCTACTTCAGTGAAGACATGTTATCACACCTAAATCTAACCAGCACTGTTTTGCTTCTCCATCTGACAGCAACAACCACCCTGAGGTCCAACTCATTGTGACTCAACACACGGCCATGAGGGAACAAGTGAGCTTCTTCCCTTAAAACATCTATTGCTCTGTTGATATTCTATAAAAAGTGCAAGCAAAAATGAGGCTGAGTCTCCCTCTAATAGTGCTGCTGGCCTCCTTCAGCCATCAGAGATGCCAGTAATTTTTACATTTATTTATGCCAGCTAAAGGCTTTGCTGTATAACCAACTCCTGTTTACTTTCTATCCAAGATAATTGGAATTTAATTTTATATACTGAAACACTGCCCAACTCACTATTCTGGCTAATGCAAGATATCCAAGAGATATTAAACCATCGACATTTAAAAGCATTCTCATTTACTATTAAAAACTAAGGTCTAGATTTTGTCCTGAGGCTGTTATTCCTGCCTAGGGCTCAACTCTGGAATTGCAAATCTCTTGTATCAAGAGCTGCCTCCGAGCTGATGGGCCCCATAACACAGAAGAGAATCTGGGAAGAGAAACTGGAGATGATGGAGCTCTACCCTTCCTAGGATGAAGCTAATGCCACTGAGGCAGTAATGGAAAGTGGAAACTGAGCCACACTACCAGTAGAAAAAAAGGGGTTCATAGTTCTGCATCAAGAAACAAGGAAAGATCTCCACCCACTCATTTTCACACCAGTCACTTGATTTCGGATTGTATTTTAAAAAAAAAAAAAAAAAAAAAAAAAGAGAGAGAGAAAAAAAAGTAGTATTTTCATGAGCCTCACCCCTGAAGTCTGCAGGAAAGGCATCAACAGTCAGTTCGAAGTGTTAAAAGCTAGCCCTACCTGCCTGATGCTCCCCTGCCCCCATCTCCTTCCTTTCAGGCTCTCCTCAAAGATGATTAGTTTTATATAAAAAGCTATGCAGAAGGATAAAAGACTTGCTTCACTGAAGGTAAAAACCAAGGTCTGGATGCACTGGTGATAGTGTTATTAAAAAAAACACCCCAAAACCCTGGCCTCTGACCCTCCCCAAGTAGTCCACGGTGTAGTGGCTTTGAGGTAATGGTGCAGAATGAGGGGTGTTTATTCTTGTTTCACTCATTTCAATGTTGTGTGGTGATGCCAGGTACGAGACACAGACGTTGTGAGAGGGCAACACAAGGACAGAGGGCCATCACCAACTCATGTGCTGGAAGCACAAGTCTTCACCGGTGCCATAACAAGATTTAGGCTCTAAGCTTTGCAAGATGTCATTTAAAAATAAAGACTTCTTGTTGAATCGTCTCCATTTACATTTGCCAGAACACAAGAAAGATCTGTATTATTACGTCAGTAAGTCCAAGTAATAATAAAATAATTGGACTTCTTGCTTTCTCACACTCAGTAAACAGTTCTGTCAGTAAGTGCCAGTAGGTCAACATTTCTAAACCTTACATACCTCTGTTAATGTATACGCTTCCTCTGCTGTGCATTCAGCTTTCACTGTAGGGTTACTTAGTGCAAATATTACGGGTTGCTCATTGATAGAGGCCATTGCTTTGATCACATCCTGAGAGAAGAGCCGCCCAGCTCCCGCCACTCCTGAAGCACATGGAAACACATAAAAATAGAATCAATACTTGACTGCCTCAGGGCAGATGACAGCGACTGTAGATTAAGTTCATGTCACCCCTGAAGTCTCCCACTCAGAGCAAAGCATCGCAGGCTTTTCTAACAGCAGGAGATAAAAACCAGGCACTGCTCTGCTGGTGGCTGGTTAAAATTCTCATTTTCACAGGAACATCTAATTAATGTGTTCCAAAAGCCTATTTTACATGGGTTTTTTTTTGTATTGATCTGGGTAAAGAACACTTTTCACTGCCCTGGATAAGCAAGTGGGAACTCCAGGTTCTTCATCGATGATTCATCCTAGTGGGATGTTAACAATGCACGTTCCCTTGATATTGGTATTCCTGACCACACCCAAACACAGAGTGCAAATACATCAAAATGATGTACGTTTGTACACCTGCTACAAACTTCAAGGTAGCTACTCACCCAAAAAACTGCCACCCCCCTACCCACCAAATACATCCTGTGCAAAGGAAATTGCAGAGTTGTACCAGGAAATACCTGTAATCCCATCTAACCTGTGCAAACAGCCACAGTTATGCATCGATACCTACGTATGTCAACGACCTAACAGGGACTGGCGATCTGCAGGATGAAATGGTTCCTTCCAGCCATGCTGCTGGCAGATTCTGGCCACAGAAGCTGACTGGGGCAAGTAATCCCAGAATGGTCAGCACTGGAAGGGCCCTCTGGAGACCATCTAGCCCAACCCCCTGCTGAAGCAGGTTCTCCTAGAGCAGGTTGCACAGAGCCATCTCCAGGCAGGTTTCAAATGTCTCCAGAGAAGGAGACCCCACAGCCTCTCTGGGCAGCGTGTTTCAGGGCTCTGCCACCCTCAAGGTAAAGAAGTTCTTCCTCACATTCAGGTGGAACTGCCCGTGTTGCAGTTTGTGCCTGTTGCCCCTTGCCCTGTCACTAGGCACCACTGAAAAGAGTCTGACCCCGTCCTCCTGACACTTGCCCTTAAGATATTTGTATACACTGGTAAGATCAGGAAAAAACCCTCAGGTTAGGCAACTCCTGTAAAGCAGAAACCATGGTGTTTGTGACTGCCCTCTCCCTTGCCGCTGGTGTAGAGAACACGTCTAGGAAAAAGGTCACTATTTTTATTCCTGACTCTTAGTGTCCTTCACTACAGTTTCAGTTCATCGTGGCCATGGAGTCCCTGAGAACATGCTCAGAGTTTTCCAAGAAAGGTCCAACACCAGCTGGACAAGGGCTAGAGGAAGCAGTTAACAAGGAACAGAAGACGCAGAAGAAGCACCACAGCTGCAATGAAGGATGCACCGAGAGCTAACCTGCAGCTCAGTATATTTTCAAGCAGAAAACTGACCTCACATTTTAATCTTATTTACCAGCAGAAACACAGATCACTGTCATCAACCTCCTTGGAACCATGTTAGCAAATTAAATGCTACAAATAACTAAATGATGGGAACACAGAAACAAAAATAACCTTACTTACCAATGATAGCTGAAGGCCGAAGTACATTCACTGCCTCTACAAATGTCTTTGGTATCTGCACTGGAGCCTGATGTGTAAATGGTTCTTGATTGGAATCTACCTTTTGTTCTCGACCCTATAGATAAAAAGTTGATTCGTTTGGTCAGAAGAACACAGAAATCACTGGCCATCTGTACTGTGGTATTTCAAGGCATGGTGCACCCCTACCTGAACCAGTAAGCCATATTTGTCAAACATCCATATTCTCTTATAGGCTTCCTCAGCAGAAACACCACTTTCCATCATAGCCATAACAATGAGGTTGGCAATTCCTAGGGCAGCCTTGTGGATAAAAGGACTTCGATTTGTAACAAGTCACAAAAGAGGTCTGTCATCACAAACACCACCCTGTTCAAGATGCCCACAAAAATCATTTAGTAAGTCAGCTCTGAAACACAAGCAATGTTTGCCTAGACAGGGGCAGACTCCTGGGATTCAACAGTGTCACATCTTCAAGGGAAAGAGGGGCAGCTCTTCTGGGTACTGTGCCTGTACCAATTCAGCAGCCACAAAAAACCAGCCCAACCAGACTATAAGAACAAGTTAGTGCTGCAGCCCTCCTGTCAAGAAACCACAGCATAGTGTTTTGCGCCCAACTACTTTCTAAACCTCTCTCTGCTCCTGCTGCCTGTGATAAAGGCCTTTCAGAGGGAGGGCAGAAAGTAGATGCTGGAAGTTCTCCCCTCCACATCCCCTCTCTTGACTTACTGCACACGCTTCTAAGTCTGGCAGGAGAAATAAGACAGAAGGAAGTGCAGAGCAGGGCTCAGTGCTCAGGCAACAACACAACACTGGGCAATTATTGCAATCAGGACCTTCCCCAGCTGGAGAAATTTTCAGCTAATTAAGTTATTTTGTCAGCACCATAGAAGCAATTTTGATGACATCCCAAGCAGAATGGTGCTGGTCCTGACACTGCTGCCCCAGTAACTAACAAGCATCTGCTGCAAACAGCCACTGATTTAACCTGCTAAGAAAAATACTGTGTACTTCTCTCCAATGCTATAAAAATTAACAAGATGTTCTCACTCTTTTTCTTACTAAATCAGAATTTTATGGTAAATTCCCCTTCAACTATACACAAGTCCCTGATGCTTTTTTCAAGTCTATTTAAGAAGTGGAAAACTTGAGTCCTTGCAAATGTTAAACACCTTTCAAATAATCATCTTTCAGCAGGTAGTCCCTTCTGTTAACATATTTCAGCTGGCCTTATATAAAAAGCTTTGCAATGGAATTCAGAGAATGTGAATCTCCACAAGTCCTACAGAACCAGAAAACACACAGTTAAATCTCTTGCTGCTCTAGAGCCCTTAAGAGAACTCACCTCTCCTGCTCCAAGGAACAGTACTTTCTGCTCTGCAAATGGTTTACCAATGGCTTTCTGTGCTGCCAGCAGTCCTGCCAAGGCCACTGAAGCTGTCCCTTTAAAAGCAATACAAACCTAAGGTAAGCTGAACAGATTTATATGGCAGATTATGGTTTTAGGCAAAGTTTCTGCATAGTAAGGAACATAATGATTAAGGAACATAAACAAAAGGTGTACCTTGAATATCGTCATTGAAGGTACAATATTTCTCTCTGTATTTTCTTAAAAAACGAAAAGCATTGTGGTTTCCAAAGTCTTCGAATTGGATAAGTGTGTTCTGGCCATACCTACAGAACATGGCAAATATTCCTATCGCTAGACACATAAAAGAAATACAATCCTTTTGAAACAAATCCTGCACGTAATCAATTGACTTTGGAAGAGGATGTCCTCAGGCCTTTCACCGCTTAAAACAGTTCCATCTCCCTTCTGTGCATATTTAACAGATAACTACAAGCAGCATGTTCCAGGTCACAGAGAAAGTCACTACAGAGCCAGAAATAGAGCTACATCTCTTGACTTCTAGTCCTATCCTTATTCCTTAAATTACTGTTTCAAGGACAGTGTGTTAGAGTTGGGGTTTTTTTTTTGCCAGCAGTTTTGGCCGTCCTCCTGTGCAGAACATTCAGTGTCATACCTGTCTGTAATGGCTTCCATAAATTCATCAATTAAGTCATCATAGACCTGTGAGCGATCCCTTTTTTGGTATAGCCCCATATAAAATGGATCTTTTAAGAGTGTCTGAAAAAGAATAGATCAAAGACAGCAGCAGGATGATTCACTTCCTCAATGTACACTTTCCAGAGTTCACAGCAACATATTTCACACCAAAGATGCTGCATTTATATAGCCACTGTAACTGCCTCCAGTCTATATCAATGTTCAGTAATTTCAGCTGGCACTTGAGGATGGTGATGGCTGCTTTTAAAATGGAACAAATCAATACTGTGAACAATAAACTGCTTTAATAAATCTGATTCACATTTCCAGCTTCTAAAAGTCAGGTCAAACTGACTGTCTATTTTACATTCCAGCATTCAAATTACTTCCAAATGTACCATTTCACTGACAAATCAACTGGCATTTTTCAGTCACTGATATGTAACTGTATAGTGAATTCCAAATCATTTACCCTTACATAAAACATTTGGTTTTAACTTAAATCAAAGTGCTCAAATAAAAATCTTCTCTTATAGTACTAAATACTCTTAAATAACTGCTTTTCATAGGGATAATTTATGGCAGGCAAAGTTCAGTCAAACTCACTGTATTATCAGTTCCAACGTCAATACACACAGGCAAGCATTTATCTGGATGTATTCCTGCACAGGCTGTATACAAACACAGTTTTCCTACAGGAATTCCCATCCCATATACACCGAGGTCTCCAAGACCCAATATTCTTTCTCCATCAGTGACGACAACAGCCTGAAAACAAAAGCAGGTGAAATTATACATGACTACTGAAATCTATAAAGGTTAGAGCAATACCAGTTGTGTTTTTTTCCAGGCAAAAATTCAGGTATGTTTGCACAGTCAAACAAAGAACAGATTGCAAGGAATGTTCTACTTGAAGCAATAATGCTTAATGTTAGAATCTGCTATGTTTCTTTTTCTTTGCTGAAATCCACTGCCCAAATCCTTGAAAGCTAAGGATCTAAGGAAGGATCCAAGCTGCTGTGTGGAACTCCAGCTTGTAACTTGGATTTATGATTTCCACTTACAAATCCAGACGTCAAAAAGTTTGTGTAAGTATCATTCACCTCATCTCTCCTTGTGGTTCTTGACCCAACTGGCTCATACAGGATTTAACGGCAAAATCTGGGCCTCCCAACTACCACTTCTGTGTCCTAATCTGAGGACAAGATTGCCTCTGCTACTGCTGTGTAACACAGTAAGACCCAGAGGTGCATCCCTCAACACCTCCCCAAAAGGTGGAATAATGAAGTAAAATGAAAAAGTTTGGCAAGTCTAGTTCCCATCATTGCTGTTTACTCAAATCATAAACCTCATATTTAGGATAAAACGCTGCTCTTCAAGATATGCATTATCATCATTAGCTGTATTTTGCCATCACTGTCAAATAGACAAGGATACATTATTTAACATTTACATTTCCATCAAGTCCTAACAAGTCTTCAAGAAGTTCAACTGAGATTAAATAACTAGAAAAAAAAGCATGGTAATACCTTAACGTCGTTCTCTGGCCAGTTGTTCACAATTGACCTTATATGGCCTCTGTCTGAGATAGAAATAAATAATCCTCTGGAAGAAAAAATAAAAAGCATAAATATTTTATAGGTGGCAACTAGAAAGTTCACCTTGCTTTGTAAAACTAAATATCAAACAGTACTATTTTATTAAAACTGAAAGCATTGCAATCACTGCCATAAATCACTCAAAGGACACTTTCTAATAGAAAAGTCTATTTGGCTACTGTGACACTAAAATAAGAACGCAGGGAAAATACTTTCCATGATGCTACCTGGATTTTGCACTACTACAGATATTCACCTTTAATACCCCTGTTGGACAGAACACCTCTGGTGTTAGCGTCAGGCAGGATCTATGCTCCCCTGTAAGAATAGGAGAAGGGAATATGATCCTAGGCCTGGCTTTACCTGAGTGCCTATATATATAGTGTCTATTATACTATATAATATAAAATATTATATTGTATAATAGACATTATACAAGGTGAGGGGAAGAGAAGAGAAAGCCAGGGACTGAGCATACTGTCTTCTTCAAGACCAGGAGAACAGTGCTTCCCACTGCTGAGTGCTCCTCCATGGGAACGTGAGAGGGGAGGCAAAGGAGCAGAAAGGAGCAGAGGTGAAGAGAAGTGTCTGTATTTCTTCTGCTTGAGCAAGCCCTCTGTTGTTAGGAGGCTCAGCAGAGGTGGTAACAGATAAATTACCAACACTTGGAAAGTGCGGGTGCTTGGAAAGAAAGGGGCACATCCTGAGTTCCAGTCCATGCTGCCATTTCTTCTACAGACAACTTCTAGAGGGCAACAGTTTTCAAAGTGGTCTATAACACAGAGAGAGACGTCGAAGAGGAAAGGAAGCATGTGAGAACTAAGAGTACATCTTTCACATCCCCTGCTCCATATCAGGAGCAAAACCATTGAGTTTCTTACTGTCTTTATCACAGCAGCCAGACTAGGCAGCCCAGTCCTTGTGGCAGCGATGGATTAGCCCTTCCTCCACCCAGCACTAAAGCCCTCAAGTGAGAGGGCTTTAGAGACACGTTGAATTGCAGTGAGAGTATCATGGAAATGAGCTGAAACGACTGCCAGTCTGAAATGGTTTCCTCAACACAGCTAATAACCGGAACGGTTGTTCTGAAGTCACTGCTGAACCCAAACCAGGATCCCAGTCAAGTGCATTTACTGTGTCAGAATAACTGAAAGCTGATTCCTCATAGCACAGCTTTAATATGGGGACTATCTGTACCCAACAGAGTCCGCTGAGCTACCACAAGTCAAGTCTCTCTCTTCCTTCTTTGCCTACATCTCTCTTCGGGCACTGCTTGCTGGCCTCTGCTCCTGCACCCAAGGTGTCATGCTGTGCTGGTCTGCAGAGCCTTGTGAGAATCTCTCCAGCACCGGGACCCTCTGTCATCAGCAGGAACATGTTCATCACAGCTTTGATTCTGCCAGAACCGCCATTAGCCTGAGCTCCCTCCAGCAAATCTGCTGTATGGGCGTGTGTGCACTTGTGTTTCTGCCTCTGTGCAGGCTACATGCACAGGGGAATAGATCTATGAACCTACCTGAAGTTACCCTTCTTGAACAGAGAGTGAGGCCAGATGACCTCCAGAAATCCCTTTCGATCTACACTCTCCTCCAAATGCTCCGTCCTGATAACATCCTCAGAATCACCGATGTGATTTTGAGAGTTGGAGAAAGCCACAGCACTCTCCTCCGAATTAAAGAGCTGTATGGCATATAGGAAGAGCTGGAAATGGAACTGAAGCCCTGCACTTGTGGTATTTATGTGACACAGTACCACTTCTGTTTTCAAATATTCTGTTTTCCAATATAAACTAGGTCTTGAGATATTATTTAATGAACTTTTACTGCCCTGAATTGGCACAAGTCTTGGGTAGCTGAATCCAAATGAAAATGAAGTAAAACATTTCCAAACCTCAGGCGAGTATACAGAGAAAATTATAGTAAAAGCAGCAGTAATATGTATCTATTGTTCTTACTTTGGTCTCCTGAAGATGTGTCCATACTGGGAGCAAGCAAGGCCTACTGTTGGTGTGTATACAATTGGCATTAACCGCTCAATATCATCTTGTAATACCCTATAGAATAATTTTTCATTTCTCTCTTGGATTCCCATTATGTAGATATACCTGAAATAAAGCAAAAGAAAAAAACCCCATTAGTTACTGTTTCACATTTATGCTTCTTTAAAACGATGTGAAAAATGTCAAAGCAAAAACCCAAATTTGCTTCATATTATTTCTTCATGAAATCCCTGCTTCCACTCAAGTTGGGCTATAAGCACTAAACAAAAGTTGGAGAAGAGAGAGCAGCAGTACTAAAAAGCTGAAATAAAAATACTGGTTATGACATACCATGCATGCTAACAAGTTAATGCGCCAGCATGCATTGTGGTAAAAGATAACCCATAGATTTATTACAGGATGCAGCTAGGAGTCTCATTACTGTTAAAAAAAAATTCAGTGAAAGAATTTTTCATCCAAAAAAAGCGAGGTCCTGACAGTAAGGTCTTGTTAATCCTAACATTAACACAGTTGTAAAACAAATTAACTCGTAACAAAAGGTCCATTTTGAAGGACTTACCTAGGTATGTAAATTAAACCTGCATTTTTGCAAATTTACCTACCAACCTACTGTGTATCAGTTGTAACGCAGTCTTACTGACCCAACAACATAAGGATAATGAATTATCGATTTGTCTTAGGCTACAGCAACCAGGCACTTTGCCAATACACATGACATGACTGTTTCAGATCAGCAAGTGACACGATGTTGATTTAAAAGTCATCTTTTGGTTTTCATGAGAACAAAAGAGTTTTGATGTGGTCCGGTAAGCCTCAAACCATTCCAGCGCTCCTCTCACCTTTAGGAGACTGCACATTTTTACAGGCAGATATACATAGGCTTATATGAAAACAGGAACAGGACACTAAAAACATGCCATTCTAAAAAAACCCAAACAATCAAAATCCTTCACATTTTTTTTTTACCAAACCAGTGAGTTAAAAAAAAATTAATATAAAAAAATTACATTGTGAGACTCAAAATTCTAATCCTGTAATTCCTTTCTAGCAGTAACCACCGCATATGATAAAGTTTTTCATACCTAGTTATCAAACTCTCAGTTTACCTTCTCACTTTTTGTTTAGCATGCACTACCTGCCCCCTCCTCCCCCCAGCAGTTCTGTGCTGTAACAACCTGCCACCCAAATCCTACATATTACAGAAATACATATTACAGCAAGGTTTGCCACTTTGTGCACATTCTTTATTCTTACTTTATGACTGCAGAATAAAAGAAAAAAAACCTCCCCAACCTCATTTAGCCACATGATGAATGCATGATTGAGGAAAGCAGTTTTCTGTGCGAAAATGAAAATAACCTCCAACAACTGAAAAACCCAATGGAGGCACAGAAACCTTGTTTGGTTATCCCCATCCAATATTTTACAGCAATTTCCATTTACTTGCATGACAAAACAAAGCCAGAGGGGTGCTTACTTTTCCAAAGGGTCAGTCATTTTTGCCAAATTCTTATGGAAGCGTAAGGCTTGAATGTCTTGTGTCTCTATTTTAGGAGGTAGAAGTCCTTGCAATCCAAGCAGTTGTCGTTCATGTAATGTAAAGGCCATACCCTGAAAACAAGAGAGGTGAGAAAGACTTTTCAGCTTTTCCTCTGGCATTTCTGTTTAGAATGTATTTCTATTTGCCATTTCTGACTATCAACTGCATTCTTTTCTCATGGCAGGTGACACAGTTGGCAGGGTTTGGATATGTTTGCCTCCCTATCCTTTGTGGGTATCCCTTCTGACCACAGCTTTTCCACATCTCTGAGACCTCATGCCCTTTGCCAGATTTCATTTTGCTCTGTGAAACTTGCAAACAACTAGGAGATCCCATTGCAGAAAGGCTAAGGTTTAAAAGTAAAATACCAGCTGCTTCTTGATTTGTTTCATAGGAACATAAGGTTGACAAAGATCACCCAGTCTGGCCCCTACAATCACAGGCAGTAACATTTAGTCCACAGAGGTTTACCTGAATTGTTCTGTTTGCTGCTTTTTTCTACATACATTCAGTAACTTTCAGATCTGGCTGGATTACTGAATTGCCCTAATGCTTCTATTGAGATGACAATTCAACCCAAATCCTTCATTTTTACTTGGGGATAAAACTAATCTATCTGTCTTCAGTTGTAGTTGTGTCCTACCAAAAAGCCTCATTTGTAACAAGTTAAGTTTCAGAACAGTTAAAGCACAAAAATATCCCACCATTTCCATTCTTTTCTGTTTCAAGGTGGATGAAGAGTTTGTTATTTAAATACTAATTTGAGTTATTTAACAATAACACTCAATAAAATTGGCTTTTCATTTAATACACAAAACAGCCTGGTGCGAGCTACCTGCTACGGAGACTTGACAGGCATCTTCATGGGGCAGTTAACTCCTAGGTGTAACTTTGCAAAACATTAACTGATCCGAGTCCAGATTCACCACCAACCTGTCTCAAAGTGCTGACCTCATTTCTGACAACAATTGACCTCGCTAAGTTTGCCACTTCCAAAAGAGCAATGATAAATTTCCTCATTTCAGTTCATCCAACTGGGTCAGTTTAGTGAATGATTAAATCAATATCTGTAAACGCAGGAGCCGAAAACCCAGGAAAACCTTTGCTGTGCCAAGGCTGTGCATCAATCCGTGAACAAAAGCAGAATCTGAAAGGGAAACGTCTTCTAGTTGTAATGGTTTGAAAGAGATGGAAACAAGAAACAGCTCTGCTCACAGACAAACACTTCCTTTGTTCACTAAAGCAGCTAGACTAAAAAACAAGTGCGCGTTTTCTCAAATTTCCCCACGCTGGCAGCAGATTCTTACTGCCAAGCTAAAAAAAAAAAAGTTTAAAAAGCTTTGCAAGGTTTATTTTATACCTTGTAATTAAAATCATAAAAAATCATACAAAAATCCTCCTGCAAACAGATAGATCACAAAAAACCCCTAGTATTTTCCCACTTTAGAATAAGACATAAATACATATATATATATTTTCACCTCTACTTGAATAGACTTTCACAGGTATTCATGGAAAACATGCCTATTTACAAAAAATCTCTCATTTAGAGATTATACAGTGTAATTCAGCACACTTGAATGGTTTATAACCAATACAACTACTCCCTAGGAAAAAACATAATATTTTTACATAGTTTTTCTCCTTGCTTATTTAAATCACATTTAATATCAATTATTTTGGCTACACTGATTTAAGCAGCCACCTGCTTTTCTGTACTAATTCTATACTATGTTTTAAAGTAATGAAATACTTAGAAAAAAGTTAGGAAGAAAAACAGAACAAAACCAAAAAAACTTCAGTATATCACAAAAAACACTTGCAAATACTTTCTTGGGAAAAAAAGTATTTAACCCTAAACTAGATCAATACTTTGTATTTCTGAAACCTTCCATGTAATAGATTTGACATTACTGAACTCAATTTATCCTTTTTCTACAAGTCTTTTTTCTACTGAGTCATCCGCAAACCATTGTTTTCTTTTCTCATGTAATTCTTATTCTCAAGTAGCCTTCCAGTATTGTCTGTAAATAAATTTCAGATGACAGCTTATTCCTGAACTTTTTACCCTTGCTGCTGGTCTTTTGCTGGGTGTAACAGTCACTTTACCCATGTGGTAATTCTGAAAACTCACTTGAATAATCCAGAATTTCCACTGAGAACACAACCATGCAAGCAACAACAGCATAAGAAAAAAACTCCCACAAGGAATACACGCTGAATGCCATAATTCTTTCCCTGTGTTGCAAAGGATCTGCTTTAGTTTCACTTCTGCACACTTCACAGGAATATTGAAAGATTCTCTGGGAATGTAAATGCATCTTCCAAAGTTGCCTGGAAGTGAACCATGCAAACACATCTCAGCAATTTTCCCCTTTTCCTTAACTACCCCCTAATTTGTTACCATCAGCAGTTTATATCTTTTTCAAACAACTGTTTCTCAACACAATTTGCTGTGCAAGCGACTTAGGATACAAAGCTGAGTACAGCTGGTAAACATCTGTAATATTTTGACTGTTACTTTAGGCACTACAAAAACATTAATACCAAAAGATTTACAATATTAAGGAGGAGGAATAAAAAAAGCTTTGTCTCTTTCCAGAGGATATATAAAACTTGGTCAGTAAAGCCATTAATGTCACTAGTTTAAGGCATATCAAAGGTCAGAACCCCTTCAGTTGTAGCACACTAACTACATCAACATTTTACTCTAAACTAGCTGAAATACCTCACTAGCAAAACCTATGTCCTCCCCATCAGAAACTCTCAAGTCCCTTAAAAATAAAATCTACCTAATTTCTAATTTCCACTATTAGCATGATGCTGGGCCATGGCTTTTCCTTAATTTCCTTGTACAGTGAAACCAGTGACCTTGAACCATCTGGGTCCTGAATAACATCAAACAAGCCCTGAGGTTAGTACCAAGCGAAACAGCTACCATCTTTATTCAGTTTATTCACATTTTTTCCAGTCTATAGGCAACCTGGACTTTCAGGGTATCTGGAATTGCAGTAACATTAAACACTGAATTTTTTTTAGTAGTACTGAAGTACTTCCAGCTGTTTATTCCATGAAGATTAGATCTTACCACATTAAAAGACGCTTTAATTTCTGTCCAGGCCTACCTCAGGAATCTGAATGTCATCAGCCTCCATACAGAAATCTAATCCTCATTCCAACTAGAACACAACAAGTTTAGTCCAGAGCAGCACTATAAAAAAAGACCCAGAGACCTTCCAACACTTGCTGTACTCCCTCCCATTCATTATCTTTGTCCACAACCATCAGCAGCCCCCTGTTCTGGATTTGGGATTGCAGCTTGTTTCCCATACAGCACCTGGCAGGACAGAGATTTTCCTTAAACCAGCGTACCTAGGAGCTGCAGTATTACAGATTTCCTGGCCTCTTCCCTTATTTTATAAACCCCAGTACAGTCTGACAGAACCAGAGATCAGGTTCCAGTGAATTAGGAGGCACTCAGCACTTTGCAGTGGGACTGATGTCCTCAAAGGCGCTTAAGATCCCAGGACCTTCTTAAGGGCCAAATTCCCTCTGGTTTCTCCTGGGATTAAATGCTTAAATACTGTAACGATTCAGGTTTAAGTCACAGGTTTTGGTTTCCTTTGACCCACAGTGCTAGGTGTCCTTTCTGAGCATTACGCGCTGACTTTCACTTAGATTAGTTTCCTTAATCCTCTTTACAGCTCAGAAAAAAACAGGTGTCCTTTCTAAAATAGTCCAGATAAAGCAGGAAGCGAATCTAGGAGAAACCCCAGCATACTTCAAAGACCACAAATGGATTAATTAACACACATAGACAAATTTCTTGCAACAAAACCAACATATCACTGGGGGGAAAAAAAGAAAAAAGGCAAGTAAAATGAAGTGTTGTCTGTTTTTTAGTTAAGATAAGCTCACATTGCATCACTGTGCCTTTAATCCACACACTATCTGGCACTGGGACTTCACTTTCGCCCTAACAACTGGGCTCTACTACATCAAGTCAGTGGTGCTATAAATACCAGCATACAAAAATTCTAGTTGCCTACTTTGCATGAAGGTGAATGGGAGACCTGAATCCTGCAAGCATTGATTTTTATAGCACCACTAAGTAATACTGAGAGGTTTCTGAGCAGAGAAGTACTAGTGGTGACAATTTTTTCCCCACCTGCAAAGTCTTGCAAGCATATGTATAGGAGGGGATACTTTCAACTGATATCATAAAAGCTCTCAAGCATTCTGAAAACCTGTACAGTTTATAACAAAAACCCCATTCAAACCAATAAAGATGTAAATGCAGAATATATCCAAACATGCCACTGTTTGGAAAATTAGTTGGCCTACTTCACAGGGAAGAGTTAATCAAATGGTTTTCACGTAATTTCTAATCATTATTATAACATTCAGCAGTATAGCATAGCCTTTGAAGTAGCATCATGAACATTTTTAAAATAAAGTAGATTTTATGTTGGATTGTGGCTGCTTCTCTTAACTCTGCTTCCTTTTGCCAAACCATAAAGTTCACTGTTGTGTAACATGTCTCCACTGCAAATTAATAAAGTCCACTTATATGAACCAAAGGTGTATTTGCTATCTCAACCACAGATTCAAAGTTTCTCTGTGTTTATGAGAACAGTGTAGAATATGGAAATCTCCTTTGATTTCTTTCCTCCTCCATTTTTTTTAAACTCAATTTCATATCTTTATTCTTCCAGAAACAGCATAGTTTATATACTATAGGGTGTGGCTGATACAGCACAGCAATCTAACTCTCCTGAACTGTGAAATGACCCAAACCTTCCCAGGTTATTCAGCCTTTAAAGACCTGAGTCTCTCTGCAGGCAAAGATGCCACCAGTTCTTGCACCGCCTCTGCATGTGTGGAACCAGATGTAAATCACTTTGGCTGCTGAACCACACTATAGCTCACCCACAGCAGCTCTCATTTACTAATGATGGGGCTTCAAATTAAAGCATTCCCCTGTAGCAAATGGGAAAGAGTCAGAAACAGAAAGCCTTTACACACCAGCAAGAAAGCCCTCCAGCCTCTCTAGGGTTTGTTTCCAAGCACCAATGGTTATAGTAAAGCTGTATATTGCAGATCATGAGCATGATGACTGAAATGGTTCATCTACACCATATAGAAATACATACATCCCTGAACACCTTAGAGACATTTCATCAGACTGCTTTTTTTCTAACTGAGCAGATAATGTTGCTATTGTTCTCCTTTAATGGTATTCTGTAGAGGGATTTTTAAAGGACTGAGGACATATGTTACCATTGTCCAGGTTGGACAACCCAGGCCTGTTAGTTGAAGCTGCAGAGCACCTTTAAATTGTCCTGGGAACAAGCAGGGTGAGAAAGAAAACAAGCTATGCACAAGTGGACCATTGGGTTGGGCAAAGGTAATGCTAGAGCTGATGAAGCAGTCAGCTGTCTGGCAATAACTCCTCCAACAAATAAGTCTGAAGAAGCTTGTAACAGCCACGAGATGTTTCATCAGAATGCAAAGTCTTTACATCGACAGTATCAAATACCCATAGCAGATGCAAAGGGCATTGTTCACTCCTGCCCTCAATGTAGTCATCAAGGACCTGGTTTAGGGGTGGGCACTAACCCAAAAGGTCTGAGGGCACTTCAGGTTTGGCAAATGGATGTAACACATGTACCTGACTTTGGGAAGCTTAAGTATGTGCATGTCACAATTGACACCTATTCTCACTTTATATGGGCCACTGCACAAACCAGTGAAAAGGCATTACATGTGGAGAGACACTTAATGTCTTGTTTTGCTGTCATGGGAGTACCTGTAGAAATAAAGACAGACAATGGTCCAGCATATAGTAGTCAACGAGTCGCTAGGTTTATGACAACTTGGGGAATTAAACACATTAAAGGGATTCCTCACTCCCCAACGGGGCAAGCAGTTGTTGAAAGGGCAAACCGTACCCTGAAGGATTATCTTCAGAGACAGAAAGTATCGCAGGACATAGACGTAACTAAACGGTTGACTAAGGTGTTGTTTACCTTAAACTCTCTCTCCCTTAGGGAGGGTAGAGAGGGACCACCTGTTGTTATACATCACCAAACAGCACGAGGGAACCAAACAACTACAGTTCCTGGTTTGAATGTTTTGTATAAAAATATGGCTTCAGGCATATGGGAAGGACCTAATCCGGTGTTATTTATCGGTAGAGGCTATTTTTGTATCTCCACAGATAAAGGACCTATATGGGTCCCTAGCAAGTTTGTGCGACCTGTATGTCAAGATCAGAAGACGGAAGAGAAGACTCAGAGCGAGCAGACGGAATAAACTGTCTATGTTGTAAGGGATGTAACCCTCGGGTATTATGCCAATGTATGCTATGTGGGGTAAAACGGTTCTGTAAGCCAAAGCTTAAATGTAAATGGTGTAAAGAGTGTATGTGTTTGATTAGTAACTGGGCATGAAGCAAGAGAAATCATATGACTAGTGTAATACCATACTGATTGGAGACAGTATACATCATCAGAATCTGTGAAGACCCAGATTTGCAGTGTGGAACATAGTAAACCCATTTCTGTATCTGAGATTTGGTCTGTTTTAGGGCAAGATTGGGGAGAGACTAAAAAAAATTTTTCAAAACTATTTGGCTGTAAAAAAAAACCAACAAAAAAACAAACAAAAAAAAAGTGGAAATTGCAGAAGTAAACATGTTTGACTGGTGGACTTGGTTTACGGTCTTGATGAATTTTTTACCCATTGGCCAAAATATTTTTGACATCTTGCCTAGGACAAACATATGGGTGACATGGGCAAATATCACGGGAGTAACAGACTTTTGTTTAAGTCTGCAATGGGCAGGCAACCCCTTTAGAACTTGTTTAATTGGTATTCCCCTGCAAGAGAATGAAACAAATTTTCATGGTTTTTGGAATGTTAAAACAGTGGATCTGACTTCCAATCAGAATGGTACATGCATGAGTCCAAATGGGCAATATGTTTGGCCTTCTATGTGTAATGCAGCATGGCAGAAAATGGTTATTGAGAATTTGAATCAGCCACATCATTTACCTTTGCAGGAGTTAGACCTATTGGGTAGTGTTGTACCTGTTGAATATGTTAATGTAACTGCAACTGGTATGGCAGACTGTACCCACATGTCATCACCACTTCAACCCATGAATGGCACTGGAGTAATTTGGTTTGGTGACCTGTGGCAGTTATGGCTGACACATCAAGGTGAATGGGGGTTTTATACAGGGTTTCAAAATCTAACCAGTTCACTGGGGGTTTCCATGGAGATGTATCAGGGGGTTATCAGCTGCCACTGGGAGTCTTTCTGATATGTGGGGACAGAGCATGGCCAGGGATTCCTTTGTATCCTGTCAGTGGACCATGTTATTTAGGGCATTTGACTTTGTTTGCTCCACATGTGAAAGACTTATTGAAAATGACTCCACAATCCCATTGATCACAGAGGACACTGCGCACCTTTGATGAAACATGTAATGACAGAGTCTATCTACATTCCATAACAGCAAATGTCCTAGCCTCCATATTTATGCCAGGGGCAATGGCAGCATTAAATGCTAAGAATATACGAAGGTTAGCGTGCTGGGGAGAGAAAAAAATTAATCTTACATCACAGATTTTAAGTTCGTTACTGCTTGATGTAGATAGTGTTAGGCATGCTATGTTACAAAATAGGGCTGCAATAGATTTTTTGTTATTAGCACATGGACACAGTTGTGAGGATTTTGAAGGGATGTGTTGTATGAACCTTCCCATTCATTCCATATCGATGCACAAGAAGTTGTCACAACTGCAGGGAAACATGAAGCATATTCTTGCTGATGATGATCCCTTCGATGAATGGTTGAGAGGATTGGGGATAACAGGTTGGTTAAAGACGTTGTTGATGGAAGGAATACGCTTTGTTATAATCATTGTTGTCATGTTTTTAGCTGTTCATTTTCTTGTTTGAAGAAAGGTTTAACATCTATCGTGAAACAGACATGGATTGTCCAAAAAGGGGGATATGTAGAGGGATTTTTAAAGGACTGAGGACATGTGTTACCATTGTCCATGTTGGACAACCCAGGCCTGTTAGTTGAAGCTGCAGAGCAACTTTAAATTGTCCTGGGAACAAGCAGTGGGAGAAAGAAAACAAGCTATGCACAAACAAGAACCCAGGTGCAGAGCAAGTCCTGGAAACTGCAAAATCCACACACTCTCATCGGCACACTCTGATCAGGCACCTGCAGCATGCTCACCAATCAGCAACGGACGCCTGCATGACCAGAAACTTTTATCCAATCACCTGTGTGTAAAGTCTTGTGAGCAGTCGGTTTAAGTTATAAATATGACCTGTTTAATAAAGTGAGCACGGCATGTAGCCATATTGGTGTGATTGTTGTGACTTGGCCACCTCTCCACAGGGGACCCTCTTCAGTATTCAACTTAGAATAAAAAAAACAAAAAACAAAACAACCAGAAAAACCAAGACAAAACCAAGAGAGCTTCCTTCCTTCTTCTACCCACCATCCCAGCAGCTCACAAGTCCTAAGCAGAATAGCTGATCTAAGTTAAATGAGGTGCAATACTACCTTCTACCTTTGGCACCTTTTCAGACAGACTGGATAAAAGCTTGTTAGAGATTAAACAGTTCCATCTTTCCACATTTAACTCCCTTTAAAAGCATGCAGATCTCAAGGAAGCTGAGAAAAGCTGCAGAAGTGGCAGATGCATGACCAAGCCACCTCCACTCCACAATCTCTCCATCTCCAAACCAGCTGGGCAGGACACAAACTTGTGGCAGGCCTTCTGGCCTGGGGCTGTGTGTACACCCAAGGAAACTAGCGGTTTCTATCAGTTTTCTGCCTTCTAAGATCTTTCTTTGCAACTGATTAGAAACTGCTGGTAGTAGTATTTCAAGCACTGCATTTCCTAGTGACATGACAATTACCATTTGCAATACATCTCCACATCCTTTTATCCTGGTTTCCCCAGGAAGGCAGACAGGCATTGCATATTGTACACCCTGGCTGCTCAACCCAACTGACACAGTTTAAAAAGTATTAAAATAAATCAAATGTGTCAAAAATCAGCATGGTGACAAAGGGCTATGGAAGGGGAAATGAACATCTGCTTTTAAATCTTCCAAGTTCATACAACCCTTCTTCACATTCTCTTGTCCCATCCTATTTATTTTGTCCAACTAGCTGTACCTTTGGGGTGGTTTTTTTGTTAGTTTTTTATTCTGAATTGGAAACACACTGTTCAGATATTTGCCAAAAGTCAGGGAGGTCATGTACACCTTTTTTTAGAGAATCAGTTTTCTCAACTAAGCTAATCTATCAAGAGTAAGGCTGAAATAAATTGGGCTGGAAAAGCTGGAAATGAACACAGATGAAACTGTGATGAATGCTCTAGCTAAATACAGCATTTGAGAAGATGACCACCCATATGGAAGATGAGACACAAGGACAGTTCCTCAGGAATCAGTCTGGGATTAAACTGCCACTTGCAGCACCATCACTGAATTATTAAAAATGTATCATGTATTCCTATGCACATGTGCCCAAGCATATACATAAATACAAATATATGTGTGTGTTTAATGCAATGTCCTGGAGATATTTGCTGAAGCTAAAAATTTGAGAGGCATTGTCAGTGCAGGAGAAGGATATTAAGGAATGAAACAACCAAACAATATTGAGGAACAGAGTAATAGAAAAAAGGGCTAATGGAATTCAACTGCACAAAATACTCCCTTAAGTGTGTGACTGTAACAAGAACTAGTGCCACAAGGTAGAAACATCAGCAACTAAAATACAGGAAGCATCACAAATTATTCAGTCACAAATTTGCTGCAAGCACACAGAAAGCAAGCATACAAATGTTACAGGTCATGTATTTCCAGTGAAGATAAACATACTGATGCACTCTACATGGCAGAATGGACATCACCAGTGTCAGGGATCATCTACTCATGCATCATCTGTTCTGTGCTGGAAGAAGAAATCCTGGCCCTTGAGCAAGAATCCAAAGCACTACCACAACATACATAACATCTTAACTGTCAGTACTAAACAAATGAGACTGTCCTAACTGTTCTAAGTGCCCAAGAAGCTTAAAATGCTGACTTGGCACAGCAGGGATCTCCAGCAGAATAAAAGGTCCTGAAGCCAATTAACTGTAATTTGAATCCCTGTCAGAGCAGAAATCAAACATCATGGAAGACTGGAAATATACACAGATGCCAGCAATGCAGTTACGGTAGGTTCTGCAATTGTTTGGCTGCAACAGCAAGGGCATTACTGAGATACTTCATGACCTTTTCTGAGCCACTCTAAACGTTCAAAAGCTGGCCTTCAAACATAAAACCCCAAACCTGTTGATGTAGGTATAGTATGCACCTTTAAAAGGTAAGGATGGGAAAGAAAAGAAAAAAATAAATGGTACAAGAAAAACCTGCTCCAATGACAAAGAACAAAGAGCAGATTAATCTGCACAAGAGGGAAGGGGTGGTTTTCTGTTAGTGATGCTGCCACCTTGCAGCTCTTATTTTAGGGCCCACATATATTAAAGGAGACCAGATGTTCTGTAGAGTTGATAGGGACTATAAAAATAAACATAAGCAACTAAAACAAGTCATAAAATGACAAACTGCCAGCAAGAGATAAAGCCCTTTATCTATGCCTGTATGAATATGAGATATATATGCATGAGGCACTGTGGGCAAGAAAAGCACAAAGGGTAAAGTACTCTGCATATTTAGTCAATCATTTATTTCTCTGGTGAATTTCCAAAATACATTTCTATACAGATACTGCATCCAATATCAAGCAGTTACCACTTCACTAGCTTACAGATCCATTCCAACAGGTGTCACCCTTAACAGACTGATGCAGAGCCAAACAAACATGGGAAGTTTTTTTCCCTCTCACAAGTATCTTTTCTTGGTGACATTCAGAAGTTTAAAAAAAAAAAATCAACTATTAATACGCAGCTCGCTGCTCTTCCCTTCTCCTCAAAAAAAGGCATTAAAAATACTGCCTTGTGCTCAGTCCACCAGAGAATTCCAGGCTTAAAACAAAATTAGAAAGATATTACCACCAGAAAAACAGTAAGAAATGACCTATTGTTTTTGTTTCTGAATACTGTTGCATAATCAGCACTTGGTAAAGCTTAGAGGGCTTGAAATAATTTCCACTGGCATGTCAAAGTGTTTCTAGCTCAGAAAAGTCTCAAGATAATCTGATCTTGACAAATCACACCAATCTACTCTTCTCCTTCCCTGACACAGCAATCTCAATTTTACTTTTGTAGTCAGCCAGTCTCTAACAGTTCTCTCTGTATAGGCAACCTGTATTCACGCAGTATCAAGGCAGCTCACACTATACTATCCCACACAAGAAACTGTAAGAAACATGGCTGCAGGTCTGTATGTTGTTTTCTTCCTTTCTTTTCACAACACTTAGGAGTCATGCTTGCCAAAAGACCCACTGCAGCAATTCTCCACGTAGTTACAGGCAAAACACAAGGAGATGCAGCATGCAGTTCCCAGCTTAATATCCTCCCCAGCTATTTTGAGCCCACTGGTCAACTTCTAATTTTGATAAAGAGAGGGACGGGGAGAAGGTTTTGCTGTGCAAAACAAAGAGCCAGCCTAGCCCTTCTGCTGAAAGGCTCAGGGTTATGTGCCTGGCTTGCCACCTGGCCAATTTAACACAGAACATGCTTATTTGTGTCTACGCATGGGGCACAGGGGAAGGAGCTAAGAATACAGGGGGAGAGAAGGAGTCAGGGCCATGGGCAGAAAAGGAAGGGAAGGAAATTTACAGCGAAGAGGATATGTAAGGCATTATAGGAAGGGAAAAAAATAAAATCAAGAGAATGGGGAAAAGGAGAAAAGCTAAACATTAAAAATACAGGATAAAACTATGGAAGTCCACCTTCCATTGCTAAATTGGCTCAGGAAATACCCTGTCTGAGGCAGCTGGATTTGTCACCTTTCTTGGCCGCTTTACATGTCTTGGCCCAGCTACCAACACGTCCTCATCTCATTTCTTACTAGTTTTAGATTACACATTAATTGTTTCAAGATTCCTGAAGGCTACTACTGCTCTGGGAAAAAAAAGATATTGGGGATTGGGTTGTGGAAATGGGAAAATTTTTGTGAAGGAGTGGGAGGAAGCTGCTTTTTTAGGAGAAGTTCCTCCCAGTGCATGGAATTAACATAACATTTCTACCTCCCAGCTAGTGCCATTCAAGGCTTATTTTTAGATGCTCTCTGTCCAACTCTCTGCACAGGAATGTTTCTTACTGATATGGCTTGGTCTCAATTCTGTCTTGCAGGAAGAAGCCAGGACTAGGACAAAGAGGCAAAGACTTTCCATAACTAGCAAGACTGATTTCAGAATTAACTTTTGCAAACTATAAGACTATCTGCTAAAGCTTTACTTCAATTCAACCAGCCCCATAATTAAGCCAATAACCAGCAAGAACCAGTGACTCTATCTGGCACAAGGAAGCAGCGGTATTTATTGTGTAAACCACAGCAAACCAGGGGACGCGCAGGCTGACAGAAGGAGAAGCTGTTACTGGAAGGCCTTGTACTGTAAGTGTCCAGGTAGTAAACTTGAAATGCTCACTGACTCCTCCATCTTCTGTACCCTTTTTTGGCTGTGGCCCAGTACATGTCCTAGAGGTGGTTTAACCCTGGAACAAGGCTCACTGAACAATTACCAGATGAAGATAAGATATTTGACAATCACACACTACCAACCTTGTTTGTTCGTGGGTTTAACATCAGTGGCTTGCCTTTTTCTTTCGTATGTGCACTGCGACACACCATCATGCAGGGAGTGGCAGCTACTCTTAGTCGGGAGAACATTTTTTTTTATACTGCACCTGGGAAAAAAAAAATCATTCATATACAGAGGCAGTGGAACCAGTGTTCATATTTGTAGGCCATCTATTGTAAAAGAAATAGGCACATGCTAGATAAAACTCTTTGCTCTAACACTGTGATAGTAACTCAGAATCACCTTGCAGCAGCCAACTGGAAGAAAAAGGAATGCTTTACAACGAGAGTGCATGAGCGAGTGGAGATAAAATACAGGGACACTGATGTGAGCTAGCATTGTGCTGTAGGCTGTAGTCAACCAGCATTCACTATGTGTTGCCTTATAGCTGCACCATAAACCCAGAGCAGAACTGCCATTAGCAAATATTAACCTTCTGTGGTGACCCTGCAACTGGCACCAGTGCAAATACCAAGCAGGGCAGAATGACTTGGCCTAGTGCAGCAAAAAGATTTTAAGCTGAGTTGCTCCAGCAGCTTTCTGAAAATGAAATCTTGTGGCCTGGACAAGAAAAAAACCTAGATTAGAACAAAATGTAGACTTAAAATGGTCAGAAATTCACTGAACTCTGGATTCCGTGCTTAGATTTTTTTAAATTCCAAGCCTAAAAAAAGGCTATTTTTAGAGAGAATATAGTCTTTTCAATAACTGACATGTTTCCCTAACAAATAAAAAAATTGTTAGTATCACTCAAAGCTTAGTTCTTAATCTTGCCAGGTGATAACTCCTAAATCCATTTTACTCAAATATTAACTGCAAGCTCTTTGGAAGAGAAGTTATCATTTATCATGTGCTTGTAAAATGCAGTACCACCAGGGAATGTGTACTGGACTCATCTCTAAACATTATTTCACCAACACAGAGAGACAACAGCAATGACAGTGAGACCATACAGAGGACCATGGCCTGTATGAAGACACATTAAGATGGCAGGCCAGAAAGGACAGATGTATGCAGCTTGGATGCAGTATCATGCAGAATCCTGACACGGGGAGAAGAAAAAAAAAACCACCAACAAATCCCTTTAGCAACAGGCCTATAGAGTCAGTGGAGAAAGGCAGAGATCCGGGATCAGCACAGCAGGGAACCCCTCTCCATTGCAATTGGTGTGGGTGGGGGACGCCAGCAGCCAGAGCTCCATCATCCCCTGGCCCGGCTGCAGGTTCACATCCAAGAGACATGCAAGGACAGTAAAGCAGGTATGAGCCATTTTTAAGGAATGAAATGATGCATGGTTTGGATTTTTAATTTCTTCCAGATGGAAGCCAAAATTAGATTAAACAACAAAACTTCATTATCTTAAATATAGCCTGAATACTTTAGAAGACCTTCTTATAATCAAATTTACACATAATCAGCTTTTAAAATGGCACACTGATCTTACAAGTTACAATCTAAGGATTTTCTTCAAAATCTTCCCAAGCATTAACATGCAAACATTTAATATTTTTCATCAACAGTTATGCCCAAGTTTCTCTTTCACCTACTATAAAGCATAGAGGAAAGCAGCACTGTTATTCAGCAGGATCGCTTTCTCTCATCCTTTATTTGTTTGTTTAGGCCTTGCAACTGAAAAAAAAAATCCACTCAAAACCCATGTGTTTAGTTGTTTCGTGGTGAAGAACATAAATTTACTGTGTGGAGACAGGATGAATGGAAGCCTTGCCAGCACCACAAACAAATGTTGCTTTTAATATGATAATTCCTCCCTAAACCAGCCAGCAGTGGACTAAACACCACTGGTCTGCCAGAACTTGGGGCAGCTGAAAATCAGGATCAGATAAGCAAAATTCATTTTGTGCTGCAAAACAACCAGCCTTTAGGAATGACAAATTCGGTCTTAACTGTTTTAAATTCTGATTGTTCATTTGCCATTGTTACACAACTGTGAGTCCATCTCCTTATGCACATGAGGCTAAAAGTAATCTGTGATTACAGGATTACAGCATCGCAGCAAACCTCAGCCCAAATCCCATCAGTCTGGTGTTAGGGGGGCTTCAATGGGTCATGAGCAAATGCCTTAAACATGGAATTAAAAAGTAGGCCAAACAGCACACCTCAGCCTACTCTAAGTTTAAATTACTTTGTTGCAATTAATAAGCATTTAAGAACCAAACAAGATTGTGGCCCAGATTTCTCTTAACTTGATCAATTAACTCTCTAATCAAGAGAGAAAGAGAGAAAAAGACTTTTCAGGGGTGTGATTAAAATCTTACTTTATTCTCTTCCCTATGAGAGAGAAGACCTGCTCCTCTCCTCTGAGGTGACATACTGGCACGTAAAACAATTCTCTTGCTGGGGGTACTTCAAATGCATAAAGCAAGTGGGAGAATCAGGCTTCATTTTTCACTCAGTCCCTCCGTTTATATGCAAGAGAGATAATCCCAGTTAATTTATATCCAGCATAAAACCTGACTGGTAACTCAGTCCTGAGCTCTTCTTTCCCTGCTCTTCCAATTGGTTCCTATTTCCATTTCAACTCCATTCTTGCACATCTCCTCTAGCTCCTTTTGTGGCAACTTTTAAACATGTCTTACCAAGAATCTGCCTCCAAAACTCAGTTTAACGTGGCTCACCCTGAAAACACAAAGCAAGCATCCTTGCCTTATCCCCCATCCATACTCCTCTGTAGGAGTGCCAAGAGCTCTACCCGCATGGCCATGGCCCTCCATGACTCATCTACCCTCTACTCCCCACTCTGTTGGCCGCCAACTTGGCAAGAACAAGCCACCCATCAGCTCATGTCTTTCCACTTTAGAAGTCCAAAATCCTCCTCAAGAATACATGCACAGGACAATCCAGAAACCCTTAGGATTAAAAATCAAGGCCACATCCGTACATGCCACCAGTGTCTTGATGTTTTTTACAGCGAAGCTCCCAGGCTGACTCTGCTCACCCACAAGCAGAGGCTCACAGGGGGGCTTGAGCCAGATGCAGCACTGGGGTAGCCATAAAATTCACACCAGGAGTTTGGGATTCCCGCTAACAACTTCTCAGACAGAAGATGCCAGCAGACAATAAAAATATTTTAAACGCAGCATGGTACAACTGACAACAAATAACATGCCCTGGGCAGCACCACTTCCCCTCTGGTCTCATGGGGAAGACAGAAGGGATATAAAATCTTGTGCCTAGTGGCTAGTACTTGCCAGCTCTGCTTCTGCAAAGCATTTTGGGCAGGCAACAAGGTGCAAGGAGAGGTTTGGAAAAAGGGTCCCCAAACAGATACCTGGTTTCAAGGAGACTAAAGGGTTGGGTCATGCTGCTTCATGGGAAGGTTTTTAAATGGTTTATGATAGGTTTTGTAGAAGAGGGGCCAGGCTTGAGATGGTGGTGCTTTAACCATAAGAAAAAGGAGAGATTATTTTGATGGTAGAAGCTGTCAAAAGGGGGGTGTTGCCATGACATGAAAAAATACATTGCACAACCTCAGCCCTCTGTCTCCCACGAGGAGGAATTAGGAAAAAAACAGAGGAATTCAAAGAAGAATAAAATTCCTGCTGAAATACGTGTCTCCATAACCAGAACAAGGATTTCTTTTCTTCTTTCAGTACCTGACAATGGTAAGGACTAAACAAGACTGTTGTGCACCACTGGACTTAAACCAATACAATGGGTAATTTTTTATTTATTACCACATACATGCTGTGTCACAATTTAAGATAATTAAATTCTTCGGCATGCCAGATGACAGCTCTCTGCTGTGCCTTATCAGGAGGCATCTGGCCAGGTCAAACTAATTACCAATACTGCACAAGTGCCCTTATCTAGGAGCAAATGTTTTGCTGCTGCAATTATGGATTTGTTAAACTGCAAAAGTTACCTTTAAGGGAAAGGTTCCTCATACTTTTAAAAGGTACAATTATGTTGCTCAGAGTCAGGAAGCTCAGTGTCAATTAAAGCAAGGTCTGCTTCAATTCCTGCACAGGCTGCCTGACTCGTCAATTATACCTTAGCAAGGAGTATCTCTCAGTGGACAGCAACATGCGCTCCATGACTCTGCAGTCTTCCTTCACTTTGAAAGATGGCTAAAGAGAAATCTATTTCAAGTATTCCTGAAATCCTGTGTAAATGAACAGTTCCAGTCTTTCTTTCATGTACAGAAATTACCAAGACGTGCATTAATAGAAACTTTTTCTTGATAAACACAAGCTGGATTTATTCATTCAAGCCCATACAGGCACCACAGTTTCCAATCTTTCTGGCCTCAATCAGTTTTGGTATTTTGGGCACCACTGCTCTAGGGCCAACAAACATTTTCTCTTACATTGCCACAGCAATCTATCCAGTGAGTCTGCAGTATCCCCAGGGCTGGTGTGGATACACCACCACACTATCTTTTTTTTTTTTTTCCTAAATGAAAGAAGCCTTGACACAAACCAGGCACACACTAGCTGGCTTCATCACTTCAATGATAAAGCAGTTGAAAATTATTACATTAGGCAAGTACCAACTATAACTGCATCTCCCAATGAGACTTTTACTCAAGAGAAAGCAGCTTTCCCTGCACCTGCCACCCTGCAGTGCATGCTTTGCAGATCAAGGGGGAAGGGGGCACTTGCATTTTACAACAGGAGCATCCCAGTGTGTACGTATATGGAGGAAGGAGCAGATTGATGAGGCTGGGCGATGCTGTCCTGCACAGCAACTCAGCATCTCCGATTCCCTGAGCTGACCAGACACTGTTGGAGGGAGTTAGCAGAAAATGGTGGTAATAATATTTCAGGTTCCTTCCAGCAAAGTCCTGAGCTGTCACTTTAAAGGATATTTCTACTGTATCTTGAGATCTGCAGATTAAAAGGAACAAACATATGGGGAGGTGTTACTAATAAAGTGTTTGGCAGTGATAAGCTGGTCACTTTGGATGCAGATCTTCAAGATACTGAAACTACTTTTCTTCCCTCTTATTCTGAGGCAGCCGGTTCAGCAAGGAGAAAAATTAGATGTGCAGTAATTCAGTGGAGAAAGTTAATAACATGAGGCTTGAAACATCCAGCAAATAAAGCACACTTAGGCAAATTCAAAAGTGAATAATAGCAGAACACCTTTGCAAAAAGAGCATGTGTTCTCTAAATTGCTTTAACTTACAATATTATAAAACTTCTTGCAGCACAACTAGAAAGTAGGACTAAATGATTTGATATTGGAGTCTTGGTTCATAAAAGTTCTTATCACACTACATCAAAGAGCTATTTTATTATACATTAATGATCTGGCCTAAATATTTTTCTGAAGTCAGTCCATTATCTTGTACTGTGGAAACTGCAGCAGCATCTACTTTGACAAGAAGATGTACTCACATTCTTGATTTTATTCCATTTGTCTGACTGGGAGGGCTACCAGTAGTAAAGGTAAGTGCATCTGTGTATGTGGGAAAAAGGCCTTATCCTGCAGAATCCTTAGAAAGATTGCAGAAATACACAGAAAGTCACTGTTGCTTTATTCTGCAGAACTGGTACATTCCTGTACTAGAACTGTTTTCTTCTGTTCACAAATAGGGATTTTTTTTTTGGATAGGAGAGTGAAACAAGGATGTTCTCAATAACTGCTACACACTTATAAAAGGGAATTCTTCCCAGAACAGCTCAGCAATAAACACTGAGAAACAAAGCCACATGTTCATTTAGTGCCAATCAGGTAAAGTATAAGCCTGCAAACCGCTTATAAACATCGCTGTGCACTACAGTTAGGACTTTAAATTACAGAAGAATCTGAAAAACTATCCGTAGTAACAGTGAAGTGCTCCTTCTGTTGCAATAAAGGGGCTGCCACCAGTCGTAAAGATGAATGTTCAATTAGTACTCACTCAAGCACAGCGCACTACCATGCATTTTGACAGCTTTGCTCTTAGTTTGCAGAAGAAAAAGCTTCAAATCTTGTCTGCACTCATGCTGCTGACTCATAACACTACCACACAGGACTCTCAGAAGTTTTGTTCTGGGACTGTTAACACACACTTTCTCTTAAAATACACGCCCAGACTAAATTTCTACAGACCTTATGTCAGGCACTGGTGGCTGCACACACACATGGATTACTTGCAGAGTTTCATATTCTGTCTGCCTCTTCCTGTTACCCACGTATGTACACAGATACAGATTTCCCTTTGCTGTTCACTACTTTTTGGAATTAAGAATGCAAAGATACCAAACAATAGCTTGCTTGGCTACAAGACTGTCCTTTTTTATCAGCCCCTTAACAGGTTGCAAGTTTTCAGGTTTCTTCAAGAGATTGATGCCATGATACAACACACCAAGTTGCTCAGAGACGAGCACTTATCTGGTACCATTTAACATTACAGTGCAGCAAGTCCAAGGGGCACATGGAACCTGCAACAGTGGCATTTCAAACAGCCACCACCACTTCTTTTAATAGCCAAGAAGCAAAACCCAATGACCAGAGAGACTAGCTCTAAAAATACCAGGCAGCCTGACCATGTTTCCTCTTCCAACCCTGCACCAGCAGCTCTGCAACTTCCCAGCTTTCACTCTCTAGCTTTTAGGCCCATCAAAGTTCACCACAGGTTGAAAGTCATCATGGGGGTCCATCAGCCAACACCGAGGAGCTGCAGAAAGAGCTAAATGTGGGGAATTTGGGGGCAGCGTCCTCCCAGGCTTGACCCGAGGAGCTGCTACCAATGATGGGGCTTGTTCTCGGCGGGTGACAGCTGCGTACTTGTCACCCATTTTGACAGCTGGTAAACACACACCCTGCATGGCCTGGGCAGCGCACGCCCTGTTGCCTCTGAGGCAGGACCTGAAGTATTTTCCACCCGCCGCCAGGGCCGGCCAGGCCGAGGGCGGCAGGCCTCCGCTACCCCCCGCAGCAGGCCGAGCCTCGGGGCCTGCCGACACACAGGGGTGAGCTGCTGTTGTACTAGGCTTCAGTCGGCCCCAGGGGACACGGAGCTCCCTCCATCCCCATTCCCGGCTCCCGGGCGGGCCTCGTGTACCCTCACAGGAGGACGGGGCTGGCCGCATGCCCGGGCCCTCCCGGCCCTCGGTGCCGCCCCGGTCCTGCCCATCGCACACCCTCCGGCTGCTGCTCGGTGGCACGCTCGGCCAGGGCACGAAGCGAGCGGCCTCTTCTCACCCTGGCAACACGCAGGCGACAGGGCCGGGGGCCAGGTTTCAAAGGGGGGAGGCAGTCGAGAGAGGAAAGGTTGCAAGGGTCGAGGCTCTGGAAAAAACGCCCCCAAAATACGGGGTTGTAAGGAGACAAGAGACCTTTTGTACGCCGATTGTAAAATTGTTATCAGAATGGGATCTACCTCCTCCTGTGGCTGCTGCCCTCTGAGTGATGCTGGCTGAAGATCCGTTTCTATTGTGCAACGGCAGCTCCCATCCGCTGAAGCTCCGTCTGCCTCGGAACCCGCCACTGAATGGAGCAAACAAGGAGACACCGGGGAGGGACACCCCGGAAGGTGGGGTGTTCCTCATGACTGACAACCCAGCGCAGCCAATGAAAAGGAAGCCGGCTCGCCAGCCGGCGCGACTAATGCGCTTCCCGCTCCGCGGCTCCCCGCCCCGACGGAGGGGAAACAGGGCCAAGCATAGCCGGGCGCGGCCTGTTAAATATTAATTAGGGCAGGAGCGACAGCGAATCGGCGTGGAGAGGCGCGGCGCCGAGCCCAGCGCCTGAGGGGCGGGGCTCCCGATAAGGGGCGGGGCGAGGGGTTGTGTGAGGGGATGGGGTCATGAGGGACCGTGACGGGACCGGGGCTCGTGACGGGACCGGGCTCGTGAGGGGACTGGAACCGTGAGAGGGTAGCAGCTGCGAGGGGACAGGGGCCGTGAGGGGACAGGGGCTGTGAGGGGACCACAGCTGTGAGGGGACAGGGATGGGGGCTGTCAGGGGCCAGGGGCCGTAAGGGTGCCCACAGGCACCTAGGGTGGCAGGGCTCCTGAGGGAGCACGGAGGGCGAGGCAGTAAGGGCAAAGCAGCAGGAAGGTAGCAGAGAGGAGGTCTTTTGGTGGCAGGGGAACAGAGTCCCCCTGGGTATAGCTGCTTGAAGCAAGACAGACGCTGCTTCCCAATGTCCGGGGCCACAGTGCTGGATCCCCTACACGGATCAGAGCTCCTCAAAACATGCAGAGCCACAGCACTGAGGAGTTATCCTCTGCCTTATGTGCTGCCATACAGAGCCTGAAGGACTGGAATACCCTTTGATTAAAACAGAAGACTTGGCAGAAGATGGTGAGGCAACTAATGCTGCAGGTCAGCAATAAAATTACCAGGCCCAGAAAAGAACTGTGATCTCAAAAAGCATCACACTTCATAACATAGGGTTGTTAGTCCTAATGCTGGTCTCACCTTCTTAATAGAAACTATACTCTTCCTCAGCTAAGCTTTCACAGTGTTTGGAGAGGGAAGGTATAATGGTATTAAATGTGACCACTCAGCTTGTCTGAGACTTCGTCTGTCTCCTTTCTAACCCAAACCCTGAGATGTTTTCCAGTGTTGCACATTATGAGGCTGTTAATTCTCTGCTGGCACTTAATATGATTTAAATTGTTAGATGTACAAATGAGCACTGTGCAGTTAAGAGAAGCAGAGTTGCTATAGTAACTGGAGCAATAATATATAAACCCTTTTAATCAAAACCTTGTCTAATCATGATTTTGAGACCTGTCATGAAGTGCATATTCTGCTGCTTTCCACCATCAGCATGACACTGACGGCTTTGAAACGTTTCTGAATAATGTGGTGCTGCACCTATAAACAAAGGGGATTGCTAAAATAACATGCAAGATCATGACTTTGTGACTGACTAAAAACTGAAGGCATTTAAAACCACCAGACTTCATACCCGAATAGCATAAATCAGTATTGCAGTAAACTCATGTCATTGTAGACTGGTTGAGGATCTTGCCCCATATAGCTAACGAACAGTTTAACGCCTTGCTGAAATATACTGCATAACACTCCCTTGTGAAAGAATGTCTGTCTTGAAAACTGTGTTGTAATTAGTCCCAGAAGAGAAAAACCTCCACCCCAGGGAATGGGATTTGGCAGAACTGCAGGGTCTGAAACTTCCAGCAACAATTTTTAATGGGAGGGAGAGCTTTCATTTCTAGACAGCACACCCATGACTTGTGCCAGCATTTCCTCCCAGCAGCTCTTTGGTATCAGGTTCATTCCCCAATGCAGACTCACCAAAACTTTGGTTTGAGGTGGCCGTGCTCCACCTCAGTCTTGTATAGTTGGGCAGCAGCAGCTTGGAGCGATATGTCACAATACAGCACAGCCTACTGCCTGATAACACCAACTTGGCTTGTCCTAAGGCAACAGGGGTGCTTTATGTCTGATTTATATAGACAGCAACTCCATGTACCGTGGGACTCTGCTTTCTCAAGCCTGTTCTTCATCTCATGCTACTACATAGCCACCGAGTGACTGTTACATGTATTGCTAATTCATGCAACTGCCTGTGCTGTAGAACAAGAGCAGCAGTTATTTCTTCTTCCTCCCAAGGACTTTTATCACCTTATTTGGTGATCAACACAGAAGAGTTTCTTTTGGCACACACAATGTTGTTGCTTTGCTGTTGCCAAGAGAACAAGTGGGAGTCCTTGGCATTCCTCAGCTTGGTAAAGCCAACTGTCACAGCTCTGCTATCTCTTGGCTGTACAGGAGCAGCCTCAAGCAGTGTCACAGCTCACTCACTACAGGGCACGAATTCATTCAGAAATTTTTAATACAACAGGAGACTCTTTGACTGTAACATCAGATTTCCTGCATATACAAGGCATGGAATTTTACTGGGGTTCCTCTTCAGAGGAAGACAGCGCTTTGTGCTGAAGTAAAATGCGTCTCCCAAAAGTAATCCGATCACAGTTTGAAGGTATACATCAAGATGGTTTTCTTAAATCATTTCCACTGTCCTAAACCCACGCTGTATTCCCCATTTGATTTTTCTGCACTTTTGATCATTTGCTGTTTGTTCTGTCTCTCTTTGCTAAATCACAGAGTTGGATACTTCCTGTTTCATTTTTCTCATGATAAATAAACCTTACTGATTGTAACTGAGTCCCTCTGATAAATTAAATAGAAGACTTTTGTTTCCCATCCTTGAGATAATTTTGTCTCTCCTTTCTGTAACATTTCCAGTTTTTCAAATATCTTACTAAAAGCAGCAGCACTAGAGCTGGACTCGGTGTTCTTGGTTTTTATATCACTGATTCTTAATGTAATTTTTTTTAAAAAAAAAAATCACTTCTTTATTCTACTCTGCTAGATCCAGGGCTCTTTTCCTTTCCTCCATAGTGCTGCCTCAACACCTACACTGTCACTCCCATAAATACACTGATAATGTAGCTATGTATAAACAGCTACTGAACAAATAATTATTTAAGCAGTCATGTTAGTTTTTATCTCCCTCCAGTCTCAGAAATATTGACAGTACAGACTAGCAGACAAGACATCACTCACAAAGAAATTTTCTGCAGCTTGATAAAATCTGGCGTTTTCACCTTCTACTCCTTATTTCTGTTAAAAAGTGCTCAGCGTTAACTGTATGGTTAGACTAATCCTCATAGAGCGATGACCCTTCTGACTTCTCATTTACGTTATGAGACTATAGCAGGAACGAGGCAGATGATCGTTACCTCAAGGCAAGTTTTGTGAAGAAAAATAGTATATTTTATTAGATGAATTCCACTAAAAGATACTTCTCTCCGCAAACCTTGCCTTTTTCAACAATTAGCAGAGCAACAGCACTGCTAATTACCTTTACACTGTTTCCATTATTTTAATTCTACTTCTGTAGAAGTAATTTCATTCTCTCTTTTAAAGTTATTCTGCTTAAAATTTCTCATGTAATGTTTTTGCAATCGAATGTGTCCACAGTATTCTCTGGCACCGAGACCAGCTCACATGACAACAGCCCACATCCACGCTATTAAAGTGTTTTACCATCCAAACCAACATTCACATGCAGACTGTATTTTGGGAATAGTGCACTAATTCCCATACTGCCTCCAGCAACTGATTGAGAAAATGCTAGTTGGCCTGATCCAGAACTATGCCTGGGATTGTGCTAATGATTTAACAGTATAGATGACAAAGCTCCGGCTCCTGGGGACCTTTTGTGGTGCTGTTAAATCTGTCTTGATTAGGGATGATGTTGCTTAAACATATATCCATACATGTCTGTAAGTCTTCCCAGTTAGGGAGCTCTGGCCTGCATGGGTACCAGTCCCTCCTCTCCCTAGTTCTGATGAATGCCTTTGTCAGTGACTCATATCACTATTATTGTAGGTGAACAGGTCTGTCATTTCCTGCTTTTTAATTTGTATTTTACTTTCTCTGCTTTTGATCTGGAACCTCTTTCTAGGCTGATGACCCGTTTGACCTCAGATCATCAGTTGCTTCGACTCCGCTGAGCTCCTGAATGGCCGGGGACATGGTGACAAACCCTGAGATGGTCTAACCAGGTAGCGTTTCATCTTGCATTTCTGCCTCTTTCTCCGCTTCCTTCAATTTTCAGTTTCTTCAGTCCACTTTCAACACTGCGTCACACTACTTATCCTGACCAATGACCATCTCCTCCCTCCTCGTTTTTCTCCATTAATAAAGCAAGTAGAAGATACAGTTGCAGTTTGCACAGACTGACCTGTACTGGATGTAATCTGGCCACCATAGAATCACAGAATTGTTTGGGTTGGAAAAAACCTTTGAGATCACAAAGTCCAACCATTAACCCAGCACTGTCAAGTGCACCACTAAACCATGTCCCTAAGTGCCATATCTACACGTCTTTTAAATCCCTTCAGGGCTGGTGACTCCACCACCTCCCTGGGCAGCCTGTGCCAGTGCCTGACCACCCTTTTGGTGAAGACCTTTTTCCTAATATCCAATCTAAACCTCCCCTGGCACAACTTGAGGCCGTTTCTTCTTGTCCTGTCACTTTACCTCTCTGTCTCCCTTTTGTGTGATTAGCCGGGAAGGGGCTGAGGACTAATGTAATCCTCAGAGATATTCCATACTTGCAGCTCTGTGGTGAATACAGCAAGGAAGGAGAAAGTGCAGCTTTGTTGGCAGAATTATGCTGGTGGTGGGTCCTACTCCATCCAGCACAGCGATGTCGTTCTGGGGTTTTATCTGTCCATGTCCCCGACCAATGTAACCGTATCAGCTCAAGCATGCAGCATCAACTCAGGGCTTTGAGACTGTTAATTCAAGCACAAAGTAGAACAAGTACAAAGGGGAAGGACTGCCCTCTTCTGATTGCTCAGTATATACCAAATTGGGATTGTCATGCCTTTATTTGACCAAAGTGGGTATAAAAAGCACCAAAAACTTTACACTCACTGTGAGTTTAGAAATCCTAAAGTGCCACTGACTTCAGTTAAGGTGGAAAGAGTTGCCACTCAGACATCTCAGGGGAGAGTCTAACTCCATCAGTAATGGTTTGGTAATCTTGTATCTGTGTTTAAGATCTGGAAATCAGCATAAAGTGCTTTTCTGTCTCACTCTCATCTAATACAGTGTGTGTGTGTGTGCTGCAGAATGAGGATGGACCTTGCAGGGACTCATCAGAGCCAGTGGTGAGGCTTGAAAGTTAAAAGATGAGTCCCATCATCATAGGCACACTTGATGACTCTTGCTTCTGCTTTTAAATGATGAACACCACGCTCTCAGCCTGGGCTTACAGGCAATTACACTGGTGTCTCAGGCTTGAAACTCTCTCAAATGAGAACAGTGTGTTTTTGACTCCATATGGCAGTGACAGACAAAAATTATAGAGAAACCTGCAAAAAAAGGTCCATTAGCCTTCATAGGTCTCCAAATTGCACTGTCCTGAGAGGCCACAAAGTGAATTTTCTGTACTTTTTAGCACAATATCATCATCTCCACCCTGAATTCTCTGCAAGGCTAGCAAAGGATAGCATCTTAACTAATGCAAATCGACTTAGTTTCCTACAAAAGAAGTGAGAAAAGAGACTATGAACTGATAAGCAGAGTGCCACCACTGCACTCAAGAGAAACGGCTTTTGCTTTTGGAGCTACTGTTTGCCTGCTGAAGACTGCTGAAGGCAAAGCAATCCCTGGGACTCCGCTAAAGCAGTGTTACAGCTGCTGACCTGCAGTGTTACATCTATGCCCTGCTTGGACTCCTTTGCATTTTAATTCATCTGACATGTACTCTCACTGGCCACATGTTGCTAGTTGAATCATAAGATCTAACTCTTCCTGCAGGAGAAGGTTGATATTAAAAACATGATCAAAGAGAAACAATTACATGATGAGTTTTTACATCTCGTACAAACAATAAAAGCCATAAATCCTTTACATCAATTGTGCATCGTATCACTTTCCAGAATATGCAGACATCTGGATTTGGAACAGTGTCAGCTGTCTTAGTTATGAGATATGAGATAGAGAGTTATGAGCCAGCTACAAACCCCCTGCTATAAAGTGAGCTTTGGCACTTATTCAGAAGCTTTTCTGTAGTTCAAATTACAGAGAACCTAACTCTGTCAAGATTTCATCAGCACTGCTGTAAATGGAAGTCTCTGATTCTTGACAACTTCCGCAACCAAGATTTTTTCTGAGAGTGAGGGAACTTGAGGCTCTAGAAAATTCAGACCTATTTAGCTAGCAAGGATTTTTTTTTTCCAGTTTAAGCTTATTTTCCTCAATCCAAAGATCAGGAGGGCAGAGGCTGAATGAAGCCACTGCCGAAAGACACCTGAGGATAAAAGATGGCAAGACACAGAGCTGCAGAAGCCACAGATCTTACTCTCCTCTGAGGCCAGAGCTCTACAGGCAGCATGCTGAAAAAAGAAAGTCATCAGGCAGCCATCACAGAAATCTGTTAGGAACAATCTACCTTCAGTAAATCTATGTCGGTTGTTCCAAACCACCTTTATCCACTTCAGGTGCTCAGAAATGGCTTCCAGGAGGATTTGCTCCCTTTTCTTTGCAGGACCTTAGCTTAGGCTGCCTGACCTGCAGGCTTGAGCAATCCCTTCCATCCTGAGGAGGGGTTTGGGGTCCCTTTGCACCCCTGCTGTTATTTAATGACATCATTTAATGCACTCCCAGGGATGCTCCTCCACCACTCCAGGAGTCAGTTGAAGACAAAAGGTGCTGGCAGTCCCTAATCGGGAAACTGCCAGCAGAAGCTGTTAGACACTGTCAGAAGCAAAAGCCTCCAGATGCCAACTCTCCCTGCAGGAGTCCCCAGGGAAAGCATGTGGCCAGACCTGGAAGCAGGTGCGCAGGACTGCCATCAGTGTGTGTTTTCTGCATGACTGAGGCCAGGAGAGTCAGTTCATTACTCTCCCTCAGTCTCAGTCATGCCCCACAGCTCCTGCAGACTGCAAATTGCAACCATGGGAGAATACTCACAGGGACAGCAGCTGTATGTGGTGCGTTTTGGATACCTTACTTACCAGCAGTGCATACGAAGGCCTGAACAGCAAAACATCATACTTCTTCAACTGCTGATTCACATGAATGTGAGCTGTATGTTATCCCTGCCCCAAATATCTGGTGGGGTGCAGAGTTAATGAGCAAACTGGTAGTAGCACTAGGTTACTGTTCAGAAAGATTTGGACTTCTTATTTTGAGCTCCACCAACAGATCACATGCTTCTCTCTATGAGAGAAAAAACAGTCTCCAACATAACTTTTAAAACATTGCTACAAAGCATGAGCTTCTTGGGTGTTAAAAGCCACCTAATTTAGCAGGTAAGCCTATCAGTTCAGGCCCACATGTGAAGAGGTTCCTCCCTTCTGCCTTCTTTGTCAGAGGATGCAGTGAATGTACTGCCAAAGACGAAGATTGCAATTCATAATTTTTACATGCATTGATACAATCCAGGTGGCCTCAGCACCTGCGCAGTGTGGACTCAGGTCACCAGGAACAGCATAATTTGTAATTTCCTTTTCTGTTCTAACCTCTGTTATTTAAATACTGACCCAGATGAACAAAGTGCTTAGCCACAAGCATGTATGCAATGAAGCGTGCAAGTAATCCCCATGGACAAAATGACTCTGCTGACCTGCTTGAGGATGACGTGCTTAAATACTTTGATGGAAAAAACCTACCAGATGCGATTCAGCAAGAGAAAGCACCTCCTGGCTTCATTCACAGCAGCAGGGAACACCCACCATCCCTCGAGCCCAGACCTACTGCTGCTCCTCACTGTCTACACATATGCCAAATAAGTGTGATCCCATTATTTCTCCTTGCAGGGGAAAAAGCTTGATGTCAACTCACCAACTGCTGGTACAGCCTCGCCCTGAGTTCTTCTGCACATCACAGGTACTGAAAATGGAAGTCTGCCGGAGGATGTAAGGACATGGCAAGGCTCTTGCCCTGGGTGATATTATCAGTTTGGGTCCCCTGTGGGGTTGATCTCTAAGGTTTAATCCAGGCAGTGAATTAGAAAGGCCAGGAAAGGCTCGGAACCCCACTTTTATCGGCTCCCCTGCAGAGGGCGGTCCCTCCTCGCCTAAGACAGCTCACAGCTCCCAGAGCTGCACAACTCTGAAGGCAGACTTTTAACCCCGAAACAATTCTTCCTGCTTGCCCAGCGGCAGGGAAAGAGCTGACAACCCTGGCTTGGGGACATCGTCCCAAAGAAGACCTTTGTCTGGCTGCAGTTCTGCACCCCAGACACCCCAGATGCAAATTGGCCTCCAGTACCTGGTGGGAGTCCCTGAATCCACCACTCATCTCCGCTTCTCCCACCTGCCCGCTCAGCTCCCTACCCATGGTTTCCTGTCTCCCACGGTTTCTCCCTCCAGCCTCTCTTCTCTGTTCATCTCCTCATAGAGTAGATCCTGGCTCTTTTAGGGCTGCTGCTGAGCAAACTGCTCAGCAGGTCCAGCAGGAACTTCAGCCAGAAACAGAGTTGCAGTAGCTGGCATGTGTGGGCTCAGCATCTGCCCCTCCCCTGCTTGAACTGGTGCAGGAGGTGGGCTCCTTGCAAGCTGCCACTCAGCCCATCTGTGATAACTTCACTGCCCTCAGCTAGATGATCCTTAAAGGTCCTTTCCAACGCAGGCCATTCTATGATTCTATAAAAGCTTAATGATTGGAGAAGAAAACCAGAGGATACCTCACTCTTTTCATCAATAAGTCTCTGCATTTTTGCATCTCCCCATTTTACAGATGGGGTTAAGGACACATAGAGCTGGAGTGATTTTGCCCCTGGAAATTCAGTAAAACAGGGAGGAACAGGCTGCAGAGCAGTCCCAGAGCAGTGCTCTGACTTGCTCCTCACCACCGAGTTGGGAAATAAGGGTTGGCTAATGGAAACTGAGTATGTGCGCAATGATACTCATCTGAAGACAAAGCAGCACAGGACAGCAGAGCTCCTGGGGGAGCAACCCGAAGTGGCAGACAAGAGGATGGAAGATCTTAGCATTTACTAGCAGCTACTGTATTGGAGGATTTGAGGAAAAACATTTAGAGCAACAAAGTACCGGCTGCAGGAACAGGCCCTAGCCCGGTGGAATGACAAACAGGTCTTGCCCATGTCTGGTTTTTAATAAGCCAGTTCAATTGGTGCAAAATGTCAGTTGGTGTCTCTGGAGACAGAGAAGTCACGGCCAAAGGAAGAAACTAAGGCTCCTGCTGTTCAGCCCCTCCATAAATAGCTCTGTGATTAAATATTTCAGTTTGTTGCTCAGCAGGCTGACATTTTTGCCGCCTTTGCCTGTAGCTTTCCATTTGTTTTTCCATCACAGACCGAGCGAAGGCACAGCCTGGCTGAGGATTAAAGGGGTGACACACAAATAAACTGCTACTGCCAGCTCTCTGCAGACACACAACTCCACATGCCAGCACCATCTCTGTTCCCAGCCAAGCCTGTCCCTCTGCTGTGAGAGGATGGAGAAGCTCACCCAGATCAGGCAAAGCCTGTCTGGTTCCAGCGGCGCTTGGACAGTGGTGAGGTACAGCTCCAGAAGTAGACAGTGGGATGAGATGTACAGCAGCCATGGCCAAAAGATGGCAAGAGCCATGCATGTGTGATGTGAGCCCTTGATATGCTGCTAATTTTGGCCAGAAAACCTGATTTCTCTGCATCCTTTTGTAGGAAGAAAATAATGAGCTATCTTGCTTGGTGGGATCACAGCAGGCTTCAGCTGCTCAGCATGCTGAATTAGTGGCAGAAGCACTCAAATGTAAGGCCTTGTTTTGCTGCAGTGACAGCCTTTTCAGCCTGTGATGAATAACCATCATATACCATCTTCTCTGGAGAGAGGCTTTTCTTCTTCCTTCCTTTCACAGCTGACAGTTGCATGGGATTACACAAGGAAAATCTGGAGGCCCCTCCAAATAATTTTTAACTGTTTCCGGGAGGGTTGTCTCTTGTTTCTAGACCTCCCTGGGGACTTTTTATCTACACTGGACAGATGGCAGCTGTCCACATGTCCATTTTGCCTTGCCTAGCCTTCCTCACACCTTGCTGTGCCTAATGATTGACTCTTGAGCCTGAGGAGACCTTCTCAGTTGAAGATCCCCAACAGCCACTGCTTTGGGGACTGATGAGTCTTCCTTGGTAGAATGCAAATGCTGCCCATCCACAAATATGATTAGGCTCATCAAACTCCTAAAAATATGAGCTACTTGCTCAGGGATGGAATAACTCAAGTATCAACCACCTCCAGCAAGCTGAAAAAGTGGATGATTTCTATGTGGACAGCTCGGATCCTCTGTGCATTTGCTTTGTGATATGCTGGGCTCCTGGTGTTTTTATTCCTACAAGAGTGCCAAAAGGCTTTCATCATGGAGAAGGAATTCACGTCTCCAGAGGCAAAGGGGCCTGAAGAGATATGGCTGAGCTTTGTTATGAGAGGGAAAGATGGAACTACAGGGATGGAAACAAACCTTTCCAATCCAGAGGCCTGATGCAGAGTCTCCCTCAGGCACTCAGCACATGAAATGCGCATTTCTGTATGTGCGCACATGCACAGAGGGTCTGTTGTGCCTGGCTGAGCCCAGTTCATGCACATGGCATGTTTCCTTTCACCTTCCACCTCCTGCAACGCTGTTGAGTGTTTTAGAGAAGGACTAACCTGGATGACTGGCGGCTTTCCAGTGCCCAGCCACTCATGAGCACAGGTCCCTTGCAGAACAGAGCAAAAATGTTTTGGGCTGAAACCATTTCCTTCCCTTACTGCGTGTTATTGCTTGGCAGGGGAATTTCATCACCTCTGTATGCTCACATGCTCTCTTCCCCACCCCATCTCCTGTTGGCAGTGTGTTTTCACTGTCCTCACATGAGGAGATACAGCACTGAACTTGTGTAGGGCAAGAAGCTTTTTACTGTGGCTCTGTCTTAGGCACTCCTGCTGGCACTCAAGTGGCTAGCAGTGGCCAGCAGGATTTAGGGGCAGACAGCAGATATTTCTAAAGGGATTCTTTCTTTATTAAATTGTCATTCCAAAACCTATTTCACCCCATCCATTTGACGTCAACTCACCCTATGCTTGCTCCAAGAGTAGTAGGGTGACTGCATGGAAACACAGAGGCTCTGCCTGTCCCATCACCCAGCCCTGTTCACAGCCAGATGGTTACTCATCCTGGAGCTTGACCTCCCTTTATAATTGGACCTGGCTGGGTTCAAGCTGTTTCACCGATCTCCACTACCCTCCTGAAGTGCCAGCAGGACTAACAGAAATGTCCCAGGATTTTGCAATAGTTACTGCAATAACCACAGAGAAGCAGCCAGCCTGGCACTGCCTGCTCTGTCCCAGAGCCCCACAGCTCACTGCCAGAGGTACAGTGTTCCCAGGGTGTTTGCTAACCTGGTATTGCCCTGCTTGAGCTGAAATGTTGAATGTGCAGCAGAGGAGAAATGGCAGGGGAAAAGAATGTGAACATGGTCGGCATTGAACCCATATTTCATAGTATCACAGAACTGTTTGGGTTGGAAGGGACCTTAAAGATCATCTAGTTCCAACCCCCCTGCCATGGGCAGGGACACCTTCCATTAGCCCATATTTCTCCAAGCCCTGTCCAACTGGCCTTGGACACTGCCAGGGAGGGGGGAATCCACAGTTTCTCTGGGCAACCTGTGCCAGCACCTCACTATCCTCACAGTGAACAATTTCTTCCTAATATCCAATCTAAATCTCCCCTCTTCCAGTGTAAAACCATTCCCTCTTGTCCTATCGCTACAGGCCCTGGTACAAAGTCCCTCTCCAGGTTTCCTGTCAGCCCTTTTAGGTACTGGAAGGTGCTATCAGGTCTCCCTGGAGCCTTCTCTTCTCCAGGCTAAAAACCCCCAACTCTCTCAGCCTGTCCTCACAGGAGAGATACTCCAGCCTTTGATCATCTTTGTGGCTTCCTCTGACCTTCCTCAGCAGGTCCATGTCCTTCCTGTTCTGAGGACCCCAGAGCTGGACACAGCACTGCAGGTGGGAGTCTCATGAGAGCAGAACAGAGGGGCGGAATCCCCTCCCTTGCCCTGCTGGCCATGCTCCTTTTGATACAGCCCAGGATATGGTTGGCTTTCTGGGCTGTGAGTGCATATTGCTGGTTCAAACTGAGCTTCTTGTCCAACGCAAGACCGTCTCCTCAGAGCTGCTCTCAATGCATTCTCTGCCCAGCCCGCATTGATACTGGGGGTTGCCTCGACCCAGGTGCAGGACCTTGCACTTGGCATTTGTCGAGTCAAAAACCAAACTGGTTTGCGTACAGTTAGAAATGTAAACTGGCTCCTTTTAAATAGCTTTAAGAAATGCCAAGCTGGTGCCTTGATGGGTTTTTGTTGATGCAGAAGGCTCGGACACAACTTATACGACCAATGTGATCAAGTTAGTGCCACTTTATTAATAGACTCACACCAATTTATACTCTACAGCTAAAAATACACACGCCACACATGCTTTGTTATGTAAAAGGTGATAGGTTAAAACTACTCGTTCACATGCTTCCACCTCCCCTATGATTGGTCCCAGTGTGGTGCCCACACACTGCTCCCCCCTTGTGCAGGTATCCTGTTTTTTCTCAGCTTTCTGTCCAACTCTCTTATCTCTCTGTGAATACACAGTTTCTTTGTCTCCCTTGGCCTTGCATATGTCCTTCATAACACCTGCAGCTTGTTAGACCTGCAGCCTGTTATTACAACCAAGTTATTTGGTCTGGATTGCTCATAATATGCCCGTTTTCTTCCAGCCACTCCACAGGTTTTGGTGGCAGTTATGGAAGGAAGTGCCATAACAACAGCAGTTGAAATGAAACAGTGGTGATGAAAATAATGTTTGGAGCACATACCAAGAAAAACTGTCACTTGAAAAAAAACATTGATAACTGTTTACTGCAGCGAGCTTTCAGTGTTTTCTTATTTAATATGGAAAATAAACTATTGTTGCATCAGAGGTCAAATGCAAAAATAACATTTCCAGATTGTTTTACCAACACTTGTTGCAGTCATCCTCAAACCATCCACTAGAACTGGAAGAAGGGATGGAAAGAACTGGCAAGGGATGGAAAAGCATGGGCCATGGCAGTGAGACAGGGCATTGCCACCAGCTCATTTCCTCCTGCTCCCCGCGCACCCTGGGCCGAGCTGGTACTTGCTAATGGGTGTCTACAGCGCTGCGGATGAGGTGGTAGCAGCTCCAGGTGCTCAAGCAGCCTGTGCCAGTGGGGGATGCGAGACAGGGGTGAAGGCTCTGCAGAATTTGAAGATTTTGCATTTTTAGCAGCTGTTTTGTGACAGTGGTTTTAGCCAAGCTGCAAGGTTCAGGCTGATTCACTGTGGACTGTTTTCATTAGACTTAGCACTAGACTTAGGCTGTTCAAATGAGTTTTATAAACTGTCCTTCTAGCACAGAGCTGTATAGAAATAGGATATCATGAGAAACTCCTTATTCTTCAAAAATAACCCCCAAATATATCACAGGTCTTCCCTCTGCTATCCGCCATCACAGAGCCAATCCCCCACACCAGTTATTATTACCTGCTCCATTCTGCGGACTGGACTATCAAAGTTTTGTTTAATTACTCCATATTTTGCCCAGATATTTATACCATCAGCAGTACGACCTTGGTAGGGATTCCCATGAACACGAGGATAGAGCTAGTGCCCAAGCATTAAGCAGTAATCAGATATGCCCTGAGTGGTTCTCACGCCTGGACATTGAAGCACAGAGGATAAGCAGAGTTCAAATCACACCTTGAAGCACCTTTACCTACATCTATTGCCATTTTCTGGGAGGCATGTTATACATTGCTTAAACTTAAAATAAAATCCTGTGTGTACACACAAACATTTCACGCAACAGTGACACATCACAGGGGTTAATTCTAATTTTTAGGTATAGTCTATGCTGTCAAAGATGTACTTGGGTATCTTCACTGAAAAGCTTCATAAAAATTTATAGACTTCCTAAAACACCTGCTTGTTTTCACTGCAGCATCTATCAAAGCAACCCTTTTGAGATCCTTTTGTTGCAATCTATTCTGCTGCAACCCAAGAGCCAACAGAATTAAGATCCTGTAGAGGGATTTTTAAAGGACCGAGAACATATGTTACCATTGTCTGGGTTGGACAACCCAGACCTGTTAGTTGAAGCTGCAGAGCAACTTTAAATTGTCCTTGGAACAAGCAGTGTGAGAAAGAAAACAAGCTATGCACAAACAAGAAGCCAGGTGCAGAGCAAGTCCTGGGAACCGCGAAATCCACACACTCTCATCGGCACACTCTGATCAGGCGCCTGCAGCATGCTCACCGATCAGCCACACGGACGCCCACTTGGCCAGAGACTTTTATCCAATCACCTGTGCGTAGAGTCGTGTGAGCTCTTGGTTTAAGTTATAAATATGACCTGTTTGTTTAATAAAGGTGCACGGCATGTAGCCTTATTGGTGTGGTTGTTGTGACTTGGCCGACTCTCCATGGGAGAACCCTCTTCAAGATCCCATGAGAAAAGCTTGCCTTTTTAAGACAGATTCTTCTTTTTTTTTTTGATAAATAAAATCATACTTCTTGAATTTATCAACATGATTGTTATAAACCAGCTCCAACAGTGGCCAGATGGCAGTTAAATATATATAATTATATGGCTACAAATACTTCTGTGGAAATTGCAAAGAAAGGACTTGCTTTGAAGTATTGTCCTTCTAATATTTTATCCTACTGAAATGATGAAGTACCAATTTGAAACACAAGGCTTCTCTTTCATGTGTTAGTTTATTAGGAGCCTTGCATAAGACATTGTCTTTGAGTAGTTAGTGATCTTGAACAGGCTATGTCTGTTCTGTTGGGCCTTGTTCTTAGGCCTTAAGAAGCCTGTATGTTAGCATGAGTAGCTGCTGTATGGGAACATGCTGGAATGCTGGCCTGTTGCTGCACGTTGGTGGATGTAATGACCGAGATTACATTCCAACCTGTCAAGAAACCTCCCATTAGCTGAACAGTTTATTAATATAATCTGTAATTTATAATATCTTTGAGAATGGTAAACTATGTGGATCGAGGGGTAGAATGCAGTAATCCTGATAGGTAGCTGTACATTAATAAGTTAGTGATTCACATAACAGTTAACCTTAGTAGGCCCATGTTTGTGATGTGCTGTACATACAGCTTATCCTTCAGGACTGTGTTGTACTGCACAAATTCCTTGGCTGCAGGATAAACTTAGCCTGTTCATTTTAACAGAGGAGCCTGGAGGCGGCATCCACTCGGTTCTGGCAATTACATCACCTGTGTGGCATAGTTTTTATTTAAAAGTACAGAAAAAACATTCTCATGTGAACATTCTTTATGAATAGAGTTGTTTTCTTATAAGAAAATTAAATAATAGCTCAAATAACAAAAAAGGAGGAGCTCCTTTCCATGGATGGGATGTGCGGTAGGAAAATCCAACCAGGGTCCATCAGATGCTGCACAAACATGAGGTTCCCACCATCTGAAGAGATGTATCGTGGTTTAACCCTAGCCAGTGACTAAGCACCACACAGCTGCTTGCTCACACCCCCCACACACAGTGGGATGGGGGAGAGAATCAGAAAAGTGAGAAAATTCATGAGCTGATATAAAGACAGTTCAATAGGTAAAGCAAAAGCCGCACATGCAAGCAAATCAAAACAAGCAATTCATTCACTACTGACGTGCGGAAAACAGACTTCACAATGATTAGATTGTAAAGTAGGTATGTTTATTCAGCGCTGGGTGGCACAGGGGTAGTCCCACCAAAATCGTGCATGCCTTTTTAACATTTTCAGACCTATTTATACATGTTACATTTCTTTATCCAAAACCACACATAATACTGATTATATCCTTTATCTAAAACCACACATAATATTGATTATATTCAACCTTCAGGCCACACCTCCACTGCAAAACATAGATTATAATCAGCAAACATGCTATAACAGTAAACATATCTAAGTAACGCCAAGTGACTTTTATGCGAACTCATCATGACATATAACTCTTAGCAACTTAGAGGCATTATATGTGCAGTATTGATTAAGTATGTGCTTGCTTATCAGGCTAGGATGCCTTGGCTCAACTCCCCCCTTTTCTTTTTCTCATGCCCTTTTCTAAGGGCTTTTCTTCTCTTTAAGCATAGTTGAGAACATTTCATTAGTGCAACTGTTTGCCCTTCCTCAACCTTGTATTTTATATGAGGGGTCCAGACCTCAAGCCATGCATCCACCAATACCAAGCACATACTTTCTACAATTATTCCAATATTTTTCATAATTGTTGTCCTCTTATTCGTATCTTCAATTTTCCATCTGATTCACTTGTCCGTTTACTTGGTGCTTTCTTCACCCGTGTGGTGGATCCAAGAGTGTTGTTCCTTGATCTTGATGGCAGTAAAGGTGGTCAGAAGTACTTGAAACGGTCCTTCCCACTGTGGTTACAAAGTCTTTTCTGTAAGAGACTTTATATATACATAGTCTCCTGGCTTCATATTATGCACTGGTTCATCAAGGCCACTTCCCCAGGCCCCAATCACATGTTTTCAGATTTTATTTAATTGTTTCCCTAGTGCTATCATATTGACGTGCGGAATTAGACTCTATAACTCGAAAGTTATAAAGTAGGTATGTTTATTGCGCGCAGATGCACGGGGGATCGCTCCTCCACAAGCGTGCATGCCTGAAGTGAGGAACCATCTCACATTTATACAATAAAACAAATGAATATTCAGATAAAGCCTATACATATTCGCTACCTAAACCCGCTTCGTACGTTAATTAGCTTATCAGTCCTTTGCCTGGAATGTGGTGGTCTTGCAGGTTTGTAGGTGATTCATGTCCTTGTGACCATCTGATCGTCTCCTTGCGTCTCCAGCAAGGAGCGGTCTTCTCCAGCAAGGAGACTTAGCACTCCCTCCCTCTAGATAGCATTGGAATATCTCTCATCCTTTTCTCATTCTTTTTTAAATAGCCCCTTTGTTAGAGGAGGAAGGGCAGGCATCTCCCCTTTGTTAGAGGAAGAAGGGCAGGCATCTCCTCAAAACTGTAATTGTCTCCTCAGAGCTGTGTGCCTATGTGACCAGACACCACACCCATGACTAGTCACCATACCCACATTCCTGGGCAGACATATACAATCACAATCGATGTCCATTGTCCCCATTTCACACTATTTCTCCATATCAATCCCCCCTTTTCTATCAAACTAGATAAATTCTTTTACTTAAGCAGTCTTCCCGAATGATATAAAGCATCATACATAAGCGTTACCCTTTTAAACATTCTCCAAACCCACAAATATAACATAATGGTTAGTATTAAGGAAATTCCTAAACTGATCAATAAGATCACAATGGGGTGTACCAGAGTGTTAAGAATTCCTGTTGCAGAAGGTGACCAGCCAAAGAGAGTATTCCACCAATTATGGTTTCCATCCTGTTCTACCTTTTTAAAACTTTCTTGATCCCCTCTACATCATGATGGATCATAAGAAGAGTTTCGTGTCCCTTTTCTTTGGTTTCTTCCAGTATACGTTGTAAAGCTGCATGTTTTAATAGTTCTTTTATACTACTTATGTTTAGTCCTATGGGGGTAGGAATTATCATCTGTGATAGGGTAAAGTTAGATGTAAAATTACAAATACAGTAATTTGAATATTGTGCAGTCTCCTTTACCTCCCCATCTACGGTTATTTGTCCGAGTAAAATTGAATAAATAAGCTCAATATTTCAATTACTTGATCATATTTAACTTTTAATTTCATTTCCCCTTCTTTAAACGTCTAGATGTTCTAATAAATCTCATCCCAACAAAGATTTTGGTGAATTTGGCATTCTTATTTGTTTTTTTAGTTTGTACTTTAAAGGTTTCAGGATGTTTTCGTGTTGGCCAGCAGCTCCCACAACTGTTAACAATTTATTTTTTATTTACTGAAGTTTAACAAATAAGTTGTTTTTGTATTCACTAAAATTCCACCTCATACCCATTCCCTGCCCTAAAAAGGGGCCGTTATGGGTCCTGTTGTACTGCAAATGCTGCAGCAATTGGGGTGACCTTGTCAGGTCCCTCTGCTCAATTGTCAGCAATAGCAATCCCCTCCTCCTTACCAGCAGAAGGGTTTGGGTGCAGGAGATGCTCTTCCTGCTCTGCAGGTTACACAAGCCTGCCTCTGCAGCAGCACTTCTGTTTTAACTCTTTCTTACCCTGAATGCAAATCTGCTACTTGTTGCTTTAAGTCTGTGTTCTTACATATCATGCCTTTGCAGGCAAATACCAAACACCCTGCCATGCATCCCAGCATGACTCAGTTGCACCTTCGAGGGGGTACGGGGGTTTGTACAAACTCACCCCAACACTTTCGCAAGGTCTTTGAACACCCCCCCCCGCCTCAGGTTTTACATACATCAGTACAAGTTTTTATATCTTACAACGTGTTTCGTTCTGGTTGCTCCACAGAAGGAACCGCAACCTGAGCTTTTAAACACAAAAATTTCAACAAGAACATCTTTCTAGTTTAGGTCTTAGTTTTTTTTTCCTATCCTTTTCTAAAGCCATAATCAAAGATCAGGTGATGTTAATCTCGCACTCTTTCTAGTGCTAGTACCATAGGATCCCGAGGGGGTACTAATCCACAGTCCTTTTGCCACTCAGGTTTGTCCCGGAGGACGAAGAACATGTCTGCATATGATACTTCGTCCCATTTTCCTTCTCTTCTCAGAAACATTAATTGCAGGAGAGTGTTATAATCTAAAATTCCTCCCTCCTGAGGCCATTTCGCATCACTCCAATTTATACAAAGGCCACCACTGATTACAATATTTAATCCATTTCCTTCTATTTTCGGTACCACCATGTCCTGCGATATCCCTCCAATGTTTTAATATACAACCCAAGGGCGATTTTTCACAGGGCTTACTCCTTCCATTTCCCATTTTGCAATTTGAATTACTTTGGTTTTCTCTGGCCGCCTTAGCCACCCATGTTTGGAAAAACGGATAGAGCTCCTTACTCATTTTGCACTCAAACGCCTGTCTCAAGCACTCTTGCACTCACACTCAGTCAAAATAATTAAGCTATACACGGAAAATCAAAATGTGCATCTCAATCACACCATTCACACTCTCCGGGCAGCCCTCAGGCACACAAGCAGTATGTTATACAGTACCGTGCACTTATGTACAACTTTTAGGAACACTAGCAGTTCACAAAGTATGCATTTCAATGAACAATTGCCAAAAAACCAAACAACAAACAAAACCCCAAATTTTTCCTGGTCTTAAGCAGAGTGTTAAGTTTTCCGCTATTTGCCACGAATTACCAGAATATTATTATTTTTCAACATACATTTCATAATTCCAAGTTTTGAACATGTAACAAGAAAACACATAGAACAGACAAGACACAGAGTGCTATTTCAGTTGTTACATTCTAGGAATTCCCCAATTCTTAAGACAACCTAAAGGAAGTTTTTAGCTTCCCCCTTTTTCTTTCTTTTTTTTTTTTTCTTTTTTTTTCCTACGCAAAAGTTTCCCCTTTACTTTTGCTGTGAGGTCCCTCTTGTTCCTGTGAGATTCCGCCTTATTCCGTCCCACCCCCCGCTTTCCGTCATGAGGCCTCCGGGCTTTTAGGAATGGCAGTAACCTCGGGTTTGCTCGATCTGCCCTCAAGATCGCTAGCGGCCACCCCTTGGTCAGCAAACCCCCTCCCAAGGTACCTTTCCTCCTGGGGACTACACTGCGCGCCGGACGTCTCCGTGCGTCTCACCAGCCGCCCCGTTTCTAAACATACCGTTTTATCCGTGGATCCAGGGGTTTCTCTCCTGCTCCCGGGTGAACAGCTGAGAAGAGGAGGCTCCTCCGAGGAAATCTCCCGGGGCGCACCTAGGAGCGTCCGCTCCGCAGCTGGTCCCTCAGCCGAGCAGAAATCCTCCTGCCTGGCTCGCCAAACTGACGTGCGGAATTAGACTCTATAACTCGAAAGTTATAAAGTAGGTATGTTTATTGCGCGCAGATGCACGGGGGATTGCTCCTCCACAAGCGTGCATGCCCAAAGTGAGGAACCATCTCACATTTATACAATAAAACAAATGAATATTCAGATAAAGCCTATACATATTCGTTACCTAAACCTGCTTCGTATGTTAATTAGCTTATCAGTCCTTTGCCTGGAATGTGGTGGTCTTGCAGGTTTGTAGGTGATTCATGTCCTTGTGACCATCTGATCGTCTCCTTGCGTCTCCAGCAAGGAGCGGTCTTCTCCAGCAAGGAGACTTAGCACTCCCTCCCTCTAGATAGCATTGGAATATCTCTCATTCTTTTTTAAATAGCCCCTTTGTTAGAGGAGGAAGGGCAGGCATCTCCCCTTTGTTAGAGGAAGAAGGGCAGGCATCTCCTCAAAAATGTAGGCGTCTCCTCAAAGCTGTGTGCCTATGTGACCAGACACCACACCCATGACCAGTCACCATACCCACATTCCTTGAGCAGACATATACAATCACAAACGATGTCCATTGTCCCCATTTCACACTATTTCTCCATATCAATATAAGAGGTTATAACCTTGTCTCCTGATTGGATAGATATTCCTCTCTGTATCGCATATGGTTGTCCATATAAAACTTCAAATGGACTCATTCCCTCCTTAGTTCTAGGTTTTGTCTGTATTCGTAAAAATGCTAAAGGTAGAGACTGGGGCCAGGCTAAGTTTGCCTCTTGCCCTAATTAAACAATCTGTTGTTTAATCAAATGATTCATCTTTTCCACTTGCCCACTTGACTGTGGGTGATATGGAGTGTGTAGTTGCCAGTCTATACCCAAATAATGGCTAACTTGTACTATTTTGGAAATAAAATGTGGTCTCCTATCTGATGGAATAACTGCTGGGACCCCGAATCGTGGTATAATTTCCTGTACAATTATTTTAGCTACTTCCCTTGCCTTTGCTATTCTAGTTGGAAATGCTTCTGTCCAACCTGAAAAGGTGTCTGTTAACACCAATAAATAATGATACCCCCCCTTTCTTGGGAGTCCAGTAAAGTCAATTTGCCATTGTTGTCCAGGTCCATTACCTTTCCCAATTTGCCTCATCTCTAATTTGGGAATGCTTTTAGGATTGGTCTGGAGGCATATTTCACATTGTTGAGTTACCTGCCTTATTGTAGTATATAAATTCCTGGCCACAATTTCACTGATTAGGTGTTTATATAAAGCCTCGGCTCCCCAATGTCTTTTCCTATGCTCTTCCCATATTAAAGGCCACAGTAAGTAAGAGGGAATAATTAATTTTCCCTGTGGGGTATAGGCCCACCATTCTTTGTTATATGAGCCCTCTAAATCCGTAATAAGTTTTTGATCTTCCTTAGTATATCCTGGTTTTCTTTTTAGGGAAATTTGTCTGTCAGGGATTAAAGCCCCCTCTATCTTTACCTTTATTTTGGCCACTTGTTTTGCCTCTCTGTCGGCCAACTCATTCCCTTTTTCCAAATCCAACTGGCGTCCAAACAGGGACCCATTAAGTTGCTTAAATGCGGTTCACTTAAATGCAGAAGTCTCTGTGCATCGGACCTGAAGGGAAGTTGTCTGATTAGGGAGCTGGAGGTCAGAGGCAGGCGGAACCTGGAAGGTGAAAAGCGGAGTCCAGAGTTCGGTGTAGACCTGCAGATCGTACCCCTGCCGAGGTAAGACTGCGACGAATAAAAAGCGGCAGGGCTCTCCGCTTATACCCTCTCTGAGAGAGGGGGGAGACCTAACAAAGACCTCGACAAAAAAAAACACGTGGCAGGGCTCTCCGCTGATACCCTCTCTGAAAGAGGGGAGGGCACTCAGGAAGACCACGATGGAATTAGATGCGGCAATTAAGCTTTTAACTAGTATACTCTTTAAGAGAGGTGAGAGCACTAGAGAAACAGAAATGGAGGCTTTAGTTCGCTGGGCATGAAAAAAGGATAAGATTCCTGAGCCCACATTATTGTTTAGTATTATGGAACGGAGAGAAGTGGGAAATTGTCTCTGGGATACTATGATCGAGGGAGGTAAAGGAGGAAAAGAAGCTAAAGCGTTAGGAGCTACGTGGCGGTCTATAATTAACACTCTGGAAACTATGAAGGTGGAAAAAAAAAGTGGCGGCAGCAGCTATAGAAGCGTTGGGGGGAGATGTGGTAGAAAAGCCAACAGAGCAGAAGGGTGATTCACCTAAGCCTTCTCTCTTGGCTACATTTTTCGGAGTTGGGCATACTCGTCCTATGAAGGGTATGTCAGCCTCTGTGTGTTCAACAGTGTAGGAGTTTTTAGATAAGACAGCGGACAGACCGGAAGTTACTCCTCAGGGGTCTGTTGTAACTGAGCAGAAACCGGAAGAGCCTGTTGAGCCTCCCCAGGAAGGAGGAGCAGCGAGTCCTGCTGCACCAATTGGAGCTGTGGGTGGAGCAAGACCAAAATGGAGGGTGGCTACAGCTCGTAGGTTAAATCAGGGGGGTCAAAAATGCTGTGCAATGTCGTATCCTCCTCTTCCTGAAACATCATCAGATGAATTTGAGGAGGAAGGCGGGGAGAAGCTTTGTGATAACAATACAGAGAAATCCTTACAGGAAGTAATAGATAAATTAAGAAACCTGAAAAAGCAAGTTGAAATGAACCTGCCTACTACTTCAATACCTGTAGTTCCTCCAGTTAACCAAACTACCCCTCCGATGCTGAACTCGAGAAAAGATCCAATTCTACAGCGTTGGTCCGGTGGTGTTTGTGATGCTATTTTGGAGGGTGACTGGGAGGTGACTAGCTGGTTAGCTTGTCCTGTAGTGGTTAATAATCTTGGTGCACATAATTGGGACATGATTTATGGAAGGTTAATGATCAAATTTTAGCGATGGGAGTGTTGCAACCTGGTCTTCCACCTTTTATGATGATCCCTCAGAATTGGCAAAATTGTTGTGATAGACTTGAAAGACTCTTTCTTTACGATTCCCTTACACCCTGATGACACGCAAAGAGCCTCACTAACGATGATTTGCAACCGTTCCGATCCTGGTTGCATGGCACCAAAGCCAACAGTCCCCGAACTTGTTCACCAGAACAGCGGTCTGCCCTAGAAGTTATGTCCTGCAAGATTCAGACTGGCTGGTGTGGTCGCCGATTGGTGAATCATCCGTTATCTTGTTTGGTTTGTAATGTTGCCACTTCACCTTTTGCCCTTATTTTACAATGGCAAAAGAAAAAAGGGGAAAATACGGCAATCGTTTTAGAGTGGTTGTTTTTGCCATTGCAACCCAGACATCGTATTTTAAGTCGTCCTGAAGCATTAGCGGCCTTGGTGAGAAAAGGAAGAGACAGGATTATTGAAATTGATGGGACTGAACCAGCAGATATCAGTATTCCAGTCGTGGTGATGATTATGAGTGGCTCCTGAGACATTCAACAGCCTTACAGTGTAGGGCAAGGCCTCAAGGAGGAGAGTCTGAGCACTGTTAGTTTGATGGGCATAAGCCCTGGGAACAAAGGAACAAGTTAACAGCAGACTCTTGAGCCATAGTGGTTGAGATGCCAACCCGATGGACAAAAGAGGGACATACAGCAAGATAAGGGAAGGGATAGTGCTGATAAGGAACTTTGTTATTCATGAAAGTCAAATAGGAAAAAAACTCCTAATCTTAGAATAAAGATTGTTGCTAAGATAAGATAGACTAATCAGTACCTATTGTTTAAATGATGTGTCTTAGAAGATAACCGATCTGTGTAGTTCATGCTTAAGATTTAATCAATCAGTGTCTAACATGTAGAAGGTAGAAACATATATTAATGTAAAAGAATCACTAATAAATTGACATCTTGCTTGCATCAAGCTACGTCCCGTCTCTTCATTCGCCGCAAATTGGTGACCGCGATGTGATCTGGTTAAAAGTTTGCTTTTTAGGGAAATTTGTCTGTCAGGGATTAAAGCCCCCTCTATCTTTACCTTTATTTTGGCCACTTGTTTTGCCTCTCTGTCGGCCAACTCATTCCCTTTTTCCAAATCCAAGCTCACTTTCTGGTGTGCCTTTATATGCATGATTGCTATTTTCTTAGGGAGTTGGATAGCTTCTAATAACTTCAGGATCTCTTCTGAATGTTTAATGTTTTTCCCTAGAGAATTTAACAGTCCTCTCTCCTTCCAAATTGCTCCATGTGCATGTACTACTCCAAAAGCATATTTTGAGCCAGTATAAATGTTCACAACTTTACCTTGGGCCAATTCCAGGGCATGAGTTAGGGCAATTATTTCTGCCTTTTGTGCAGAAATGTGTGGAGTGGCAGGAAGAAAACGGGCATATTATGAGCAATCCAGACTGAATAACTTGGTTGTAATAATAGGCTGCAGGTCTAACAAGCTGCAGGTGTTGTGAAGGACATATGCAAGGCCAAGAGGCCAAGGGAGACAAAGAAACTGTGTATTCAGAGAGACATAAGAGCAAACTAGGGCCGCGGGCCGGATACGGCCCCCCAGGGTCCTCAATCCGGCCCCCGGTATTTACAGACAATCCCCCCCGCCCCCCCCCTTCCACCGGGGGTTGGGGGGGGAAACCAAGCAGCTGCAGATGACTTCCTGCCACTTAATCTGCACGCTGGCCCCCTGTTTAAAAAGTTTGAGGACCCCTGGATAAGAGAGTTGGACAGAAAGATGAGAAAAAGCAGGATGCCTGCATAAAGGGGGAGCAGTGTGTGGGCACCACACTGGGACCAATCATAGGGGAGGTGGAAGCGTGTGAACAAGTAGTTTTAACCTATCACCTTTTGCATAACAAAGCGTGCGTAAGCGTGTGTATTTTTAGCTGGGGGTATAAATTGGTGTGAGTCTATTAATAGTATCTGTAGAGTATAAATTGCTGTGAGTCTATTAATAAAGTGGCACTAACCTGATCACATTGGTCGTATAAGTTGTGTCCAAGCCTTCTGCATCAACAGAAGTGTTCGTAGGCAAAGCTCACAATTCTATTACCTCTTCACTGGTAGTGACAGCGTATCCCGTGTGTCGGTTACCGTTTAGCACATAGCTGCTTCTGTCTGTGAACCAGTTTTCCTCCTTTTCAATAGGGCTGTCCTTCAGATCTGGATGGCTTGCATATGTTGCTTCAATGGTTTCTAGGCAGTTGTGGTGTACCGGTTCTCCTATATTTCCGCTGAGAAAAGAGTCTGGGTTGACAATATTAGTGACCACAATTTCCACATCATCCTGTTCTACTAATGTAGCTTGATATCTCAAGAATCTTTGCGGAAAAAGCCAATGTCCACCTTTTGCCTTCAATACTGCTGATACTGTATGCGAAACCAAATCTTTTGCCCTAGAGTAAAATTTCGGGCTTCCTGGATGTTTAATATCGCTGCTGCAACTGCCTGCAGGCATCCAGGCCAACCTTTGGCAGTTGTATCTAACTGTTTAGAAAGATAAGCAACTGCTCATCGGTATGGGCCTAGATTTTGTGCTAATATTCCTAGGGGAATGCCCTGCTTCTCATAAGAGAAAAGAAGAAACAGCTTACATCTGGGAGTCCCAAAGCCGGAGCTGACATCAATGCCTTTTTCAGTGATTCAAAGGCTCGTTCAGTTTCCTTGTTCCATTCAAGATGTTTCTGCTCAGTGGCAGTTAGGGCATACAGTCGTTTAACGAGTAATCCATAGTTATAGATCCACAACCTGCACCACCCCATCATTCCCAGAAGGGTTCTCAATTCTTTTACTGTCTGTGGTTTCCGAATCTGGCAAATTGCTTCTTTACGGGCTTGCCCCAAAGTTCGTTGTCCTGCACTAATTTCATATCCCAAATAATTTACTTTGTACTGTATTATCTGTGCTTTCTTCTTAGATACCTGATACCCCTGGAGTCCCAAGAAATTTAGTAAATTCACTGTCCACATCATACATTCTTCTTCTGTCTTGGTAGCGATTAGGATATCGTCCACATACTGCGACAATTTTCCCTCTTTGGTTGGGGTTTCCCAGGATTTTAAGTCCTTTGCAAGTTGATTGCCAAAAATAGTGGGACTGTTCTTGAATCCTTGCGGCAACATCATCCAAGTGAGCTGTGTCTTTATTCCACTCTTAGGATTTTCCTATTCAAACACAAATAATTTTTGTCTGGCCTCGTGGAGAGGGAGGCAAAAGAAAGCGTCTTTCAAGTCTAAGACAGTAAACCAAGTCAATTTGGGTGTTAGTGCGGTTAAGAATGTACACGAATTTGCCACAACTGGGTAAAGGTCTTCAGTTATTTTGTTTACTGCCCGTAAGTCTTGGACCACTCGATATGATCCGTCAGGCTTCTGGACAGGTAATATAGGGGTATTAAATTCAGACTCACATTCTTTTAATAATCCTAACTGCAAAAATTTCTCTATTACTGGCCGGATTCCTTCTCTATCTTTTTTTTTTAGGAGATACTGTTTAATTCTTACTGGTTTTCGGCCTTCTTTAATTTTTACTTCAATAGGTAAAGCATTATTTGCTCTTCCAGGTGTATAGGTAGCCCATACCCCTGGGTACACTTGATTTAGAACTTCATCATTAATTTTTCCTTCTAAGAAACGACTGGTTAATTTTAGGCTTAATATTTGAATATATTGTTGATCTTTTACTTCTAAAGTAATTTTTCCTTTTTCAAATACAATTTTTGCTCCCAATTGTTCCAACAAATCTCTCCCCAAAAGCTCCTTCAGAGAGTTAGGCATATTTGAAAATTTATGAATGCCCCATTGCTTGCCCATTTTATATTTTAATGGCTTACAGAAGTATGCCTTTTCACTTTGGCCAGTTGCCCCTTTTACCATAACATAATCATTTCCCAGAGGCATTAGAGCTTGATTCAAAACTGAGTATGTTGCCCCTGTATCTACTAAAAATTCTACCTTTTGTTGTGTTTTCCCTAGCTTAAGTATAAACAGTGGGTCCGCTAGGGTAGATTCCCCAGGTTCCCATCAATCTTCTTTTATATGTGCTATTGTTTTCTGTGACTGTCGGTTCCTGTTCCTCAGGCATTCTTTTTTCCAATGTCCAAACCTTTTACACAATGCACACTGATTTTTTCCTAATCGAGCTGATTGTTGCAGTCACTTTTTCTCCTCTCCTTGTACCACCGCTATTATTCTCCTCTGTCCCTGCCTGTTATTATCTTCCCAATTGCTGAAAACTCGCCAGGCCTCATCCAATAATATCTCCAAGTCCCTACTTTCTGTCATAACCTCTGAAGTTTTCTTCTAATATCAGCTGTAGACTGACCCAAGAATAGTGAGACTAACTGTTGTATCCCCATCTCTGATCCTGGATCTAGAGGTGTGCTATGACGCATTGAATCTCTCAGTTGATCTAAAAATTCGGATGGGGACTCAGAGGGACCCTGTTTAATAGCATACAACGCTGACCAGTTTATAGTTTTAGGGATAGCTCTTTCCATTCCTTTCAAAATCCACTTGTAACATCTCCATATGGACCAATCTGTTTGGGTCCCATTTTGGATCTTGGAGGGGAAAATATTCCTTAACCTCTCCCCCCGTAATTTTATGATGGTCTCCCTTCCAGTCAGGATTATGCTGTTTTATAATAAACTGGAAGTGTTTTGTTACACTTATTGGATCATTTCTATAAACTTTTGCTACTCTTTTCCACTCCTCCAAGTCTGTAGTGGAGAAAGGTACTTTGAGTATCACTGCCCCACCATCAGGCCCCACCGCCTCTCAGAGTGGTGCTTGGACCACAGCCAAGGTCATCTTTTTCCTAGTGCGGGAAGATACGGGGCTGTCCAGGGGAGTGAGAGTTCTATCTGAGTCCACATCCTGCCCCTGTAGTCGAGGGGGAGGCTTAAATAGGTCAGTTAAATCTTGTTCTGATGCCTGGCGAATTTTAGCCATTTTAGTACACCTTTGACCAATGCTGCAAGCTGAACACCTTTTCAATTTGCCTTTAAACTCTTTGTTATTCTCTTGCTCGAGTGTGAGTACCAGGGGATCTTGTGGGGGTACCATTCCACAGTCCCTTTGCCACTCTGGATTGTTCCAGAGGGTGAAAAACATATCTGCATATGAGACCTCATCCCATTTTCCTTCTCTCCTTAGAAATAACAGTTGTAACAGAGTATTATAATCTATGGTCCCATTGAATGGCCACTTAGTATCACCTTCTAGTTTGTATAGTGGCCACCATTGATTGCAATATTTGATAAGAACCTTTTTACTTTCTGTTCCTCCAGATCGAATGATATCTTTCCGATGATCTAGTACACAACCCAAGGGGCTCTTTTTCAATATTCCTCCCCCTTGGTTATTTCCCATCTCTTATTAGTTTAGATCAGTTATTTCTTTTTGCAAGTTTCCACGCAAATCACTTTTTACACTTTTTTATAGTTCTTACCCCTTAGATATCACAATTATATTAATCCAGTTACTAGTTCAATTCCTTCCAAATTGGACAACACTTAGGGTCCGATTCCTTAATCATCCAAAAAGTCACAACTAACATACATAAGCAAATAATTGTTATTAACAAATATAACTCGGTTTCCATGCATACAATTATATATTTTAGATTTCTTACCACCTTTCCTTATGTGTTTTTATGCCAATTTTCCGCATTGATCTAGTTGCTCTATTCGGCAGCTGCAAACAGAAATTATCCAAGCTCAATTGCGAGGAGGTCCCACCTACCCTTCACCTGTCTCTTATATACCAGTCGTTGACAGGTCCATCCTGTTTCTTAATAATAAGATGCGGTGGCAACCCCGGATTTGCTCGATCTACCCTCAACATTGCTAGCGGCCCCTCTACCAGCCAGCAAATCCTTTACCAAATTCTCAGAATACTCCTTTTGCACGGGTTTTGCACTGCACGCCAAAAGTCTTTGTGCGATTTACCAGCCACCCCTACTAGCCACGCGTACAGCTTATAGGCTTCTATTTTAAAAACATACCGTTTTATTCCGCAGTTTCAGGAGATCTTTGTCTGTTCCCACAGTAATTGGCCAGCAGCAGAGGCTCCACCGAGGAAGTTGCTCAGGGCGCACTCAAGAGCGTCTGTTCCACAGCCGGTTTTGCAGTCGAGCAGAGAGTCCTCCTGGCTGGCTTGCCAAAACTGATGTGAAGAAAACAGACTTCACAATGATTAGATTGTAAAGTAGGTATGTTTATTCAGCGCTGGGTGGCACAGGGGTAGTCCCACCAAAATCGTGCATGCCTTTTTAACATTTTCAGACCTATTTATACATGTTACATTTCTTTATCCAAAACCACACATAATACTGATTATATTCTTTATCTAAAACCACACATAATATTGATTATATTCAACCTTCAGGCCACACCTCCACTGCAAAACATAGATTATAAGTAATCAGCAAACATGCTATAACAGTAAACATATCTAAGTAACGCCAAGTGACTTTTATGCGAACTCATCATGACATATAACTCTTAGCAACTTAGAGGCATTATATGTGCAGTATCGTTTAAGTATGTGCTTGCTTATCAGACTAGGATGCCTTGGCTCACTACTTCCCATCAGCAAGCAGGTTTTCAGCCATCTCCAGGAAAGCAGGGCTCCGTCATGCATAGTGGTTACTTGGTGTCGTGGTTTAACCCCAGACGGCAACCAAGCACCACGAAGCTGCTCGCTCACTCCTCCTCAAACAGAGGGATGGGGAGGAGGATCCTTAAGGAATGTAAAACTCAAGAGTTGAGATAAGAACAATTTATTAGGCAAAGCAAAAGCCGTGCATGCAAGCAAAGCAAAACAAGGAATTCATTCACTACTTCCCATGGGCAGGCAGGTGTTTGGCCATCCCCAGGAAAGCAGGGCTCCATCATGCGTAACGGTTACTTGGGAAGACAAATGCCATAATGCCAGATGTCCCCCCCTTCCTTCTTCCCCCAGTTTATATACTCAGCATGAAGTCATATGGTATGGAATACCTCTTTGGGTAGCTTGGGTCAGCTGTCCTGGCTGTGTCCCCTCCCAATTTCTTGTGCCCCTCCATCCCTCTGGCTGTCAGGGCCCAAGAAACAAAAAAATCCTTGACTTAGTATAAACATCACCCAGCAACAACTAAAAACCTCAGTGTCCTATCAACATTTTTGTCACATCATAGCCAAAACACAGCACTGTACCGGCTACTAAGAGGAAAGTTAACTCCATCTCAGCCAAAACCAGGACACTCGGCAAGACAAACGCCATCACTCCATTTCTTCTTCTTCCCCCACCTTTATATACTCAACCTGATGTTCTATAGTATGGAATATCCCTTTGGCTAGTTTGGGTCAGCTGACCTAGCTGTATCTCCTCTAAATTTCTTTTGCATTTCTTTTACATTATCCAGTAACAACCAAAACCATCAGTGTGTTATCAACATTATTCTCACATTAAATCCAAAACACAGCATTGTACCAGCTACTAAGAGGAAAATGAACTCTATCCCAGCCAAAACCAGAACAGATGTAAGATTTACTTGCTGTCTATATTCCTCTTCTTATTCTGTCTTATTAAAACAGCTCTTTTATTAAGCCATTTGCTTTTGAGCTGTGTTGGGTTGACCTTGGTTGGCCTCCAGGTGCCTACGAAACCACTCTATCACTCCCCCTCCTCAACAGGACAGGGAGAGAAAATGCAACAAAAAGATCATGAGTTGAGATAAGGATAGGGAGGTCACCCAGCAATTGCCCTCATGGGTAAAACAGACTTGACTTGGGGGAAGTTAATTTAATTTATTGCCAATTAATAACAGAGTAGGACAGTGAAAACTAAAAAAGAAACTAAATACACCTTTCCTCCTACCCCCACATGCTTCCTGGGCTCAACTTCACTCCTGACTTCTCTACATCCTCTCTATGAGCAGCACAGAAGGATGGGGAATGGGAGATACAGTCATTTCATTACGCGTTGTCTCTGCCACTCCTTTCTCCTCACACTCTTCCCCTGCTCCAATGTGGGGTCCCACCCATGGGATACAGTCCTTCACAAACCCTCTAACATGAGTCCTTCCTACAGGCTACAGTTCTTCACAAACTGCTCCAGCGTGGGTAATTTCTGAAAAGTACAGTCCTTCAGGAACAGTCTGCTCCAATGTGGGTCCCCCACAGGGTCATAGGTCCAGCCAAAGGACCTGCTTCTGCCTGGGTGTCTCTCCATGGGGCCACAGTTCCTGCCAGGAGCCTGCTCCAGTGCAGGATTTCCATGGGGTTACAGCTTCCTTCAGAGCACATTCACCTACTCTGGTGTGGGGTCCTCCACCAGCTGCAGGTGGATATCTGCTCCACTGTTAACTTCCATGGGCTACAGGGGGACAACCTGCTTCACCATGGTCTTCACCACAGGCTGCAGGGGAATCTCTTGGTGCTTGGAGCACCTCCTCCCCTCCTTCTTCACTGACATTTGTAGGACAAGGCCTCAAGGACAAGAGTCCAAGTACTGATAGCCTGATGAATAGAGACTTGTTAGAACTTGTAGGGCACAAGCCCTGGGAACAAAGGAACAAGCTAACTGCAGACCCCTGAGCCTTTACAGTTGAGGAGGCAACCAGACGGACAGAGAAACAAGTAGCCAGATAAGGGAACGGATGGCACCGATATGTAATCAAGAAAGCCGCGTAGAAAGAAACTCCCTAACCTTGGAATAGAAATTATTGCTATGTCAAGATAAACTAGTAAGTTCCTACTGTTCTAACGGTGTGCCTTAAATATCAACCAATCAGTGTTTTTTACGCTTAAGATTTAACCAATCAGTGTGTAATATGTAGAAGGTAGAAACGTATATAATTGTAAGAAAATCACTAATAAAGGGACATTTGCTTGCATCAGGCTGCGTCCCGTCTCTTCATTCGCCGCAGACATTGGTGTCTGCATGGTTGTTTCTCTCACATTTTTATTGCTCCTCTCTTCTGGCTGCTGTTGTGCAGCATTTTTTACCCTTTCTTAAATATGTTATCACAGAAGCCGTACCACCATTGCTGATTAGCTCAGCTTTGGCCAGTGGCAGGTCCATCTTGGCTGGAACTGGCTCTGTCTGACATGGGGGCACTTTAAGGTATCTTTTCACAGAAATCACTCCTGGAGCCCCCTGCTACCAAAACCTTGCCACATAAACCCAATACATGGGCCTTTCTTACTGAGATCCAGAAAGAACCTTGTACCATCTTTTTCTCTCTACTCTTCCCTGACCTCCAGTGCAGAACAGTTAGTTCAACCCAGTTGAAACAGTTCTTCTAAAGGAAAGTCAGAAAATATCAGCACTATCCATCAAAATTCAAAATACCTATGTGACCCATTCTCACTGGGTAAATGTTTCAGTGGAAAGTATTAGCCATTCTTAAAGTTCAGAAAGAAATTATTTCCACTGAGTTTAACTCTTTATTACTTGCTGGGGCAGGACATTTTTTTTTTTTTTCATCATGCAGTAGACACACCACTGTTCCTGCTGTAATTGTGTGTAGAGAAAACTGAAAATGGAAAAGCATACTAATTCTCTCAAAGGTCAGGAAATCAATGGGGAATGGTCACATTTCACATGTGGGATCAGCATATCACACAGCAATTTCAGATTTGTGCCAGCTACAGCACTGATTTTTTTTGCATTGTAACTGCTGATGCTCCACAAGCTAGACCAAAGCTGTCAAATTAATTTATCAAAGAGGCTAGAGTGATATAGGGAGGAACTGGCCTTGTCTCCACGTAATTGCAAGGATGTGAAGTATACACAATGCCAATTCACTCAAGTCTTACCTTTGGAAACTTGCCTGACAATAGGCAGCTTATGGCTATCATGTATTTATCATACTGTCAGAAGGGCTAACTGATGTCTTCTATAGCAGAGTCCAACACTGCTGACTGTCTGAAAATCAGTGAAAACATTTCTTAGATACTTTGAAGAAAGGAGCTTCTCTGCCCAGTGTCTTCCTATTAATAAAATCCCCATTCATCCACACAAGGCTGCCGAGTGGGAAGATGATATTGGCCATGCATCCTACAGAGTGGAGAGGGAAGCATGACATGCAGGTGAGCCACCCTCACCGGCTATGTGGTTAGCACAGGTGCAGTCAGGTCCAGGAACAAGTAGCAAAAGTGCTTTGACTGGCCTCTGTTGCAGCAAATAAAACAGGAGGGCAAGGGCATCTGTTCCCCCTGGCACAGACAGAGACAGTATTAAGACCCAAAAGATCAAATGTTGAGCTGAGATAGGAAGCCAGTGTAAAATTTGGAGAAAGGATGCTGCCAGAAGCTCTGACTTCTGTCTAGGAGAGTAATACCAGGAAGAGTTTTTTGTGAGACTCTCATGATGTGATAATACTTTTGGTCCTAGGCAAGTCAGAGATCACAGAGAAACTGATGGAAAGTCCAGTAAAAACATTAGGTTAAGGTTCTGATTATTTATATTTTATCTCAGTTGGTTCACTCCATCTTTTTATTCACCCAGCCAGGTCCTTCAGACAAGATTTTTACTGCACAAAGTGCCTGGGGCACGTAAAGAAATAAGGGTGGGTGGGTGTCTGTAATTTCTTAGTTAAAATTTTGTCTGTTTCACTACCTTGTGCAGTAGCTTCCGACTAACTAATTCATTTTTCAGTGCCTTACATGGTTCATCTGTAAAAAAGAGCGACAGCATTATCCACACAGAAGTAATGATCAAAGGAATAAAACTGGGTGTCTAAATATGTAGAATATTATAAGTTCAAAAGAGCAAATATAAATGGGAAAAATATGTGAGGGTTTAGGTTATTTGTAAGTTGGAAGCTGTCAGGGATACCCAGATGGGTATGTATTTGTATATTTTAAGATTATGCAAAATTATTGGTTTTGACGATTATGTTTGAAGTCTATTTAAGTTTTGGGTTGACTGCAGTGCAGAACACGAAGTGATACAGTTTGTTCTGTGCATGGAGGTGTAATTCCAAAGACCTAATCTATGGCTAACTCTTTTGAGTTGTTTTACAAAGGCAAAAATGAAATCCAAAATAGCTGAAGAGATCATCCTTGGCCAGTGTTATGTTAATTTCAATAAGGAATTCAGAGAACTATCCCTCACCCCTTAGGAAAGGCCTCTGTAGTCCTTTTAGGCATGAATCTTCTTTTATGTCAAATGTAATTTAGGAGGGCTTGTGCCATTGGGCCAGAGTTTTGCATGAAAGCAGCCAAGTTTTGTTTCCACATTGATCTCCAGTGTTGTTGTGTGTGGCTTTGTTTCCTTGTGTAATGTTTCCCACAGTGTCAGAATTGAATTTAAAAAAATGTATTTTACCATGAAGATATATATAAATATTAAAGGCAGGCACAGATAAAATAATAAACTTAACTTTGACTTATGCTTTGTTTTAGAATAAATTCCTCTAATATGTGCAGATTCAGGAGGTGCTGAAAAACAGGAGGTACCTTGGTACTGAAAACCAGGAGGGTTCCCACCAGTCATTTGGCCACACGGCATGGTGTATATTATTAAAACTCTTACCACAACATGCTGTTGGGAAAGGACTCCTCCTCTCTCTAACACAGATTGTGGGTATTGTAGAAAAACAAAAGTTTGTAATTCCTGGCATGATTTCTGTTGCAGAGAAGTGGTGAGCTGATTGACAGATGGGTGTGCAGTCACCACCTTGAACTAGCAGGTGTGGCCCACTTTGAGAAAACAGGAAACACATGCGATTTGTGCATGTATTTGTTCATCCTGGATTGCTGTTGTGATTAGTCTGGTCCTCCGTCAAGCAAATCTCAGCCTGACACAGACCAGCTATTTTAAAACTTATCCTTGATTTGCATTGAATATGTCCCAACAAATAAAACACATTGGTACTCACCAAAACCCCTTTAGAGGGGCCATATGTGGAGAATAATTTTGGATGCTCTTTGTGGGTTGTCTCAGCAATTGGGGCCTTCACCTTCAATTATGTGCTTAAGATAAGGTCAGATTGTTTTGTGACATATCCTTTGGGAGAAAGCACTGCAGCAGTACACTGAGAATTCACTGTGTGATAAAAAGTTCTAATCATATTTCACTTTATTTTTAAAAAGTAAGTGTGTTTCCGTATTAAAGCATGTGGCAGGAATGCAGGATTATCTGATGTAATTTCTAGCCTCTGCTACCTGTTTCCATTGTAAGTTTTAAGAAGTCATTGGGACCACTTATTATAGTGATCACTAATTTGCCTGAAAACATTGCTATTGTTGTAGGTCAAATAACTTCCCATCCACCTTCACACAAACTGTTTAACAATGACTTTCGTCTGATGTTAAAACCCAAAAGAAGCGAACAACCCTCACAGGCACTTACTGTGTTTACAGATGGATCAGGCAAATCACATAAATCTGTTCTTCTGTGGTGGGATGATCAACGGAGACGATGGAACTCGGACATAGAGACAGTCTTTGGTTCACCTCAAATAGTAGAACTGAATGCAGTTGTTCGCATTTTCTGAAAATGGAATGTACCACTCAACCTTGTTACTGATTCTGCTAATGTTGCAGGTATTGTTACACAAGCCGAAGTTTCTGTGCTGCGGAATGTTTCACATTCACAACTTTTTACCCTGTTACAGGAACTTATTTTCCTTTTGGACTCTCGATCTGCGCCTTATTTTGTTATGCATATTAGGTCTCACACCTCACTACCTGGTTTTCTTGCAGAAGGCAATTGACGAGCTGATCTATTGACGTTATCAGTTCAAGTATTGCCAGACCGCATTGCACAAGCTAAACTAAGCCACTCTTTTTTTCCATCAAAATGCTGGAGCTCTTAAACGACAGTTTGACCTTACTTCTCAACAAGCGTCAAATATTATTGCTGTCCTGATTGTCAAAAACATTCTTTCCCATCAATTGCTGCAGGAGTTAACCCTAGAGGATTACAAAGCCTACAATTATGGCAAACAGATGTTACACATTATTCTGAATTTGGTAACCTTAAATATATCCACTCTTCTATTGATACATTTTCAGGTGCCTTGTTTGCCTCTTGTCATACAGGAGAAAAGGCACGAGATGTTCGTAGACATTTAATGCGTGCTTTTGCTACTTTGGGTATTCCCTCAAAGATAAAGACAGATAATGGTCCAGCTTATGTTTCAACAACTATAAAAACCTTCTTTGCCCTATGGGGTATAACTCATATTACTGGCATTCCTCATTCCCCCACCGGTCAATCTCTCATTGAACGGTCTCATCAGTCTCTAAAACGTCTATTACAACAACAAAAAGGGGGAATGGGAATGGCTATTCTGGAGGAATGGTTACAGAAAGCATTGTATGTTTTTAATTTTTTAAATTGTTCTTTAATAGATAACAACCCACCGATAGTTCGACATTTTACTGCAAATACCTCCTTCGAGGCATGGGTTAAAGCCCCAGTATTAGTTCGAGATCCAGAAACAGGTAAAATTATGGGACCATATCCTCTTGTTACATGGGGAAAAGGTTATGCTTGTGTCTCCACAGAAAAAGGACCCAGATGGATCCCAGCGAAGAATGTAAGACCTTTCCGTGAACCTTTACCGCAGACAACTGATACCGACACCGACCCTACAGAATTAAATAAAAACTGCGTGAGGAGTTTTGTTTTGCATTAATGTCAGATACCCAAAATCAGGACATAGAATCTAGATTTCGCTTTTTACAGTGCTTAGAACGAACACTATCACCCTGGATCAAACCACTTAACAAAGGTAATACGTTTGGACCAGACCAGATCCCCAACGCACTGACAGCACCGCTAGCAGATATTATCTTCCCTTACATTGACTTTCAACGATACTGTCACGAACCAGATTGGACAGCGTCTTGATTTCTACAGTTATGTTGCTATGAACATGGACCATTCTGTTGACTGTGGATCAAGATTCATTGTGAACTCTGTGATCAGGATCACTGGCGAGTTGTAAGACTAAGGGACAGATGGGGTCATTGGATGTGTTCTGGGTGTAACAATCAAATATTATTAAGGTTTAATCAGATACAGTGGGCTGAACGTTTTATGGGAAAACCTCTTTTGGAAATAGAGGGAGTTATAGGATTAGGTTTTGAGATTTTGCCAAACTTAGTTTTTGCAAATTTTTTATCATTGATTGAAAGCCTAGAAGTACGGGCTATTGCATGGTTGTTGTTTCAATATATTATATTAGCAAGCAGAATTTATATTATTAACAAGAACATTATTGTAGGATTAGAGTGTGAACAATCAATTGCAGTGCCTCGGTCGTGGACAGTACGACCAGAAGAATGGCTGGTTGTAAAATGACGATGGCAAAAGAAAAGGAGAAACAAGTGTTGTCATTAATATGGATAATGATGTTCACATCTGGACCTTGGCCTATTGAAGGTAGCTCTTATCCCCCTTTTCTACCAAAGGTAAATGTTTGGGTCACGTTGGCGAACTTGACTGGACAGGATACTCTGTGTCTTGCTATGGCCACTCCGGATCAGCCTATTTCCACATGTCTTGTGGGCTTACCATTAGATGAATGGCCTATACCTAGAAACCTTCAAAGTCTTTTTCCACCCAAAAACGTATCAAAAAATGTGACAGACAATTGGGATGTATGGACACCCCATCTCCCACTGGCCACTTTGGAACCACAAGAAATTGAACTCCTTGGTTCTGTAAAAATGGATTTTTGCATAAAATTTAACTACACGGGAAAGAATCAATCTAGGGCATGGGACGTTTCCCCTATTCATCCTGGTTTTAGAAATACAAGTATCTGGTGTAATTACACTGCTAACAACTTGTCTAAATCTAGCAATGCTCTGCTTTCACTACCTGCTGGAGTATTTTTTATTTGTGGGGATCGAGCATGGCCTGTCGTTCCTTCTCATATAAAAGGAGGTCCGTGTAGTTTAGGGTGACTTTCCGTCCTGACTCCTAACACATCTATGATTTTACAACATCGCTACTCTCGAAGGAAAAAGCGTGGCATTCATGCATTTGCCCCTGATTGTGATGATAACATGCAATTTTGGTCCTTTGGACAACGCTTTACTGCATCTCTTTTGTTGCCTGGGGCTGCTGCAGGAAATGCTCTGGCAACATTAGATAAGCTTGGCTGTTGGCTTGCCAAACAAACTAATGCCACAAGCAGTGCCCTGTCTGGTCTTTTATTACATGTTGATAGTGTTCGCCACGTGACATTACAAAATAGAGCTGCAATAGATTTTTAGCTTCTGGCACAAGGTCATGGTTGTGAAGAGTTTGAAGGGATGTGTTGCATGAACCTTTCAGATCATTCGGAATCAATTCATGCTAGCATCCAAAGATTGAAGGATGGAGTTTCTCATCTTCAACAAAGTGATACTTGGGATTGGTTAGATAAACTGTTTAGTGGTTGGGGTATTTCAGGATGGTTAAGAAGTTTAGTGAAGATGATTATATATGCTTTAGTTGCTTTTTTGTTTGTTCTATTACTTATGCCTTGTCTTTTACAATGCTTACGAAAAATAACAACTCGTTCAATTTCAAGGGTTCTTTTTGTGCAACAGGAAGGGGGAGATGTAGGACAAGGCCTCAAGGACAAGAGTCCAAGTACTGATAGCCTGATGAATAGAGACATGTTAGAACTTGTAGGACACAAGCCCTGGGAACAAAGGAGCAAGCTAACTGCAGACTCTTGAGCCGTTGCAGTTGAGAGGGCAACCAGATGGACAAAGAGGAACAAGTAGCCAGATAAGGGAATGGATAGTGCCGATAAGGAACTTTATTAATTAAGAAAGTCATGTAGGAAGAAACCCCCTAATCTTAGAATAGGAATTGTCGCTATGACAAGGTAAACTAATCAGTTCCTATTGTTTTAATGGTGTGCCTTAAATGAAAACCAATCAGTGTTTTTTACCCTTAAGATTTAACCAATCAGTGTGTAATACGTAGAAGATAGAAACGTATATAATTGTAAGAAAATCACTAATAAACGGACAACTTGCTTGCATCAAGCTGTGTCCCGTCACTTCATTCGCCGCAGCATAGTAGATAAATTAGCTATTCAACACTCTTGGGGAAGGATAAGCCTTGAATAAAGGCATCATAAAAGGGTTTGTTGCCACAAGGCTTGTAAAGAACAGATGATTTTATAGTACCACAGAAAATGTGTACATTGGTTATACATTTTTGTTGCTTGCTTTGTTTTTGTTAGCCAGCTGAATATTTCCAGATTGACTATTGTGTGCACAGTATTCAGCTAATGTATTAGTATAAAAGCATAATAATTTTGTAAGTCACACAATTTATTCCTCCATTTTGCCAATTGCAGTTGTCCAGCAAATGTGGGATTGCAAATTCTAGCAGCTTTTCCATTTGGCAGATGTCGTGGTTTAACCCTGGCCGGCAACCAAGTACCATTGAGCCACTTCCTCACTCCCTCTCACCCAGAGGGATGGGGAGGAGGATCCTTAAGGAATGTAAAACTCAGGGATTGAGATAAGAATAATTTAATAGGCAAAGCAAAAGCTGCATATGCAAGCAAAGCAAAACAAGGAATTCATTCACCACTCCCCATGGGCAGGCAGGTGTTCGGCCATCCCCAGGAAAGCAAGGCTCCATCATGCGTAACGGTTACTCGGGAAGATAAATGCCATAATGCCAGATGTCACCCTCTTCCTTCTTCTTCCCCCAGTTTATATACTCAGCATGAAGTCATATGGTATGGAATACCTCTTTGGGTAGCTTGGGTCAGCTGTCCTGGCTGTGTCCCCTCCCAATTTCTTGTGCCCCTCCATCCCTCTGGCTGTCAGGGCCCAAGAAACAAAAAAATCCTTGACTTAGTATAAACATCACCCAGCAACAACTAAAAACCTCAGTGTCCTATCAACATTTTTGTCACATCATAGCCAAAACACAGCACTGTACCAGCTACTAAGAAGAAAGTTAACTCCATCCCAGCTGAAACTGGGACAACAGAATATACCCCAAGCAACCGAGCTTGGAAAAATTCAGCAATTTCCCACTGTCTTCTACCTCCAATGTAGTGTCGCAGCCTACTTCTGCCAGCTCTACACTGTGATATCCCGCCCAGGTGCTACAGCAGTCATGGGACTACACTGGAACACTGAGGGGCAGACATGTTAATTTCTTTCATAGTTACAGCATTTGATATTCACAGAGAGTGAAGGCAGACTGATAGTAAATCTGTCATTATGTGTGAATGAACTTTGAAAGCATCTGTGATTTGATTTGGACCTACATTCAACACTCATTCCAATTACCAGCATCTTTTAAGCTTCTCCTTCCTTAAAGCTTCCCCTGTGATACCTGCTCTGAAGGTTGTGACCATGATATGGTAATATAGCTGCATGGGATCCACAGCTTCAAATGGCCACATAACCTCTGTGCTTTGTAGAAGCACAAACATCAATCTCTGCAGTACACAAGAGGTCAGCATTGGGCTCCTGGGGGACTGGGAGAGTCGGGTTAGAGGCTGACTTGGGGCAGCCACTGAAGGAAGCAGGTGTCTTGTATATCTGACTTGGAAAAAGAACCCCATGAAAGATATTTGGGGTCTAATTCTCAACACTTTCTTCACCTGTGTGACGTACGGAATTAGACTCTATAACTCGAAAGTTATAAAGTAGGTATGTTTATTGCGCACAGATGCACGGGGGATCGCTCCTCCACAAGCGTGCATGCCCAAAGTGATGAACCATCTCACATTTATACAATAAAACAAATGAATATTCAATTAACGCCTATACATATTCCTTACCTAAACCCGCTTACTCTCGCTTCGTATGTTAATTAGCTTATCAGTCCTTTGCCTGGAATGTGGTGGTCTTGCAGGTTTGTAGGTGATTCATGTCCTTGTGACCATCCAATCTTCTCCAGCAAGAAGACTTAGCACTCCCTTCCTCTAGATAACATTGAAATGTCTCTCATCCTTTTCTCATTCTTTTTTAAATAGCCCCTTTGTTAGAGGAGGAGGGGCAGGCATCTCCTCAAAACTGTAGGGGTCTCCTCAAAGCTGTGTGCCTATGTGACCAGACATTGCACCCATGACTAGTCACCATACCCACATTCCTGGGCAGATATATACAATCACAATCGATGTCCATTGTCCCCATTTCACACTATTTCTCCATATCATGTGTCTTTACCAGCACTGTTGGGCCCCAGGCACTGGGAACAAAAATTCAGGTTGATGCAAACACAGACCCACTGTCAGTGAAGGAAGAATTGGTATGTGAACTATTACAGGAGCTTGACCCCTACAAATCAACGGGCCCTGACAATATCCACCCAAGGGTGTTAAGAGAGCTGTCTGATGTCGTTGTGAGGCCGCGCTCCATTTTCTTTGAGAAGTTGTGGAGATCGGGGGATGACCCAGAAGACTGGAAGAAGGCTAATGTCACCCCCATCTACAAGATGGGCTTAGAGGATCCAGGAAATTATAGGCCCATCAGTTTTACTTCAGTCTCTGGGAAAGTTATGGAACGAATCCTCCTGGGGGCTATCACAAGTCAAATGAAGCATGTGATAGGGAAAAGCCAGCATGGATTGACCAAGGGCAAATTGTGCTTGACAAACCTGATTGCCTTCTACAACAAAGTAATCTGCTTGGTTGATGTGGGATGAGTGGTGGACATTGTCTGCCTGGATTTCTCCAAGGCTTTCAATACTGTTTCCCACAGCCTCCTCCTAGAGAAAATGATGCGTTATGGTCTAGACAAGTGGTCTGTGTGGCAGGTGGGGAACTGGCTGACAGGCCGCACCCGGAGGGTGGTGGTAAATAGCTCCTTTTCAAACTGGCAACCTGTCACAAGTGGGGTCCCTGAGGGATCGATATTGGGCCCAATGCTGTTTAACATCTTCATAAATGATCTGGATGATGGGATCAAGTGTACCCTGATGAAGTCTGCCAATGATACCAAACTGAGTGGGGAAGTAGACACTTCAGAAGGGAGAGCCACCCTGAAGGAGGACCTGGATAGACTGGAAGAGTGGGCCCTCTCCTCTGTTCATGTTTATGGAATTTGTCTTCTGAAACAACCATTATGCATGCTGAGGCCCTGCTTTCCAGGTGTACTGGGTCTCACTGGAATGGATTTTCTTCATAGCAGCCTGTATAACTGTGTGTGATTCTGTGTTTTGGATTTGTGACTAAACCAGGGTTGATAACACACCAATGTTTTGGTTATTGCTGAACAGTGCTTGCACAGCATCAAGGCCGCCTGTTTCTCACTCTACCCCCTCCCAGTGAGTAGGGTAGGGTGTGGGCAATAAGTTGGGAGGGGACACAGCTGGGATAGCTGACCCAAATTGACCAAAGAGATATTTCATGCCATATAATGTCACATTCAGCAATAAAATGGGGTGGATGGGGGGGCGGGAGAGTCTTTCCAAAGTGGTTATTACTCATAGACTGTCTGGGCATTGGTCTGCTGGTGAGATGTGGTGAGTGATTTCCTTTGCATCATTTGGGGTTTTTTTGGGTGGCTTTTCTTCACTTATTAAACTGCCTTTATCTTGACTTCTTGCTTTTGCTCTTCTGATTCTCTCCCCCATCCCACTGTGGGGGTGAGTGAGAAAGCAGCTCTTTGGTGCTTAGTTGTTTGTTGGAGTTAATCCAACACATCAGGACATGCCTGGACACCTGCCTCCCAACTGCTGCCCCAAAATGAGGTTTCTTTACCTGGTATGCAAAAGCCAATCAACACACGGAGTCGAGATATTTATTTCATGTCTGCGCAGAGATGGGTGCTAGGTGATAAATCCACAAAGCTAGCACACCTTATCCTGGTTTTAGGAGGTTTATACACAGTTCAACAAACAAGGAATTTAGTAATCATGCAACATGATTGGCTAAAACTCTTACATAATATTATATACAATGCACATGCTTCAGAGGTGGGAGGGGCTACCTTTTCAAAGTTTCTGATTCAAGAGGAGTTACTTACACTATTATAATTATATTTTAATGAGGATCGTTTACTTTCAGGTAGTTTGTCTCAGCAATTAGTGGATCTGCAAATGTTTTCCTTACCCTCCTTCCACAATATTGACTCTTCAGGGTCACTGTGTCTGTGTTCTGTCTGTATTCTGTTAGCCTTGTCAGTTTCCTGGATTATTTCACATTCCTCCTTCAGCCATTTGTCATCACAATGGGAAGCAGTGAATTAATTTCTCTTTTTGCTTTGCTTGTGCACACAGCTTTTTCTTTCCCTATTAAACTCTCATTATCTCAATCAGCAAGTCTTCTCACCTTCCTTCTATTTTATCTCCATGCCGTGGGAGAGGGGAGTGAGAGGCTGGGTGGGTGTTTGGCTGTTGGAAAACAGATAAATGTTGCAAGGCCCCAAAATACATTTTGGGTTGCGATTACAATGCAAATACAGACATCCAGTCCTGGTAGAAATAGCCTTTCTGGCCTGTTTGACAGCATGTTTCAGAGAAACAGTTTTTAAGGGGACATTGGAAACAAAAAGTGGGCAGTTGAGCTCGTGAGGACTGAAAAATGAGTCAGTCGTTCAGTAGCATGCTGCACTCTCCTGTTCCCAAGGACAAAGTTCTTTGTGTGTTTCAGCTCCTACAATGACAGTGATGCTGTTTAAGGTTTCTTGCTACACTGTAAATCATATTATATTAAAGAAGTGCCTTTGGGTAGGAATACACAACTGAAGAAAATGCATTTGATTAGAAAGAACTCCTACTATTCATTGCAAAACAGTGCATGATTGCAGGCAGTATAGCTACAGTCAGTGCTACTCTTAGTCATTATCAGTTAGATATTATTTCTAGGGATTTTCCTTCTTTCTGAACAGTATAATGAAAGCACAAGCCTGTTTTGACTCTTTAAGCACCCCCATTTTTTAAATAGTAGTTGCATGCCATTGAACATTAAAAAATATATTCAGTCTAAGTTGCCTGATATGAAAAGTTTTGCCCAGATCTTTCTACTGTCTTCTAGTTGTATGAGTCAAGTAAATGGAGACAGAGACAACAGTAGAAAACACTCTGGTAACAGTCAGATATTCTGTACACTAATGGAGGGGGGCACAGAGTTATACACTTCATTTTCAGTATCATAGAATTCATAGAATTCATAGAATCATTTAGGTTGGAAAAGACCTTTGAGATCATCAAGTCCAACCGTTAACTCAGGATTGCCAAGTCCATCACTAAACCATGTCCCTAAGCACTGCATCTATGCATTTTTTGAACAGTTCCAGGGATGGTGATTCCACCACGTCCCTGGGAAGCCTGTTCCAATGCTTGACCACCCTTTCAGTATATTGATTATTGTGCTGGTTTTGACTGGGATAGATTTAATTTTCTTCACAGTATCTGGGCTATGTTTTGGATTTATGATGAAAACATTGTTTATAATACAGGGATGTTTTCGTTACTGCTGAGCAGTGCTTACACAAAGACAAGGCCTTTTCTGCTTCTCACCCCACCCTACCAGTGAGTAGGCTGGGGGTGCACAAGAAGTTAGGAGGGGACATAGCCAGGACAGCTGACCTGAACTGACCAAAGGTTTATTCCATACCATATAATGTCATGCTCAGTATATAAAGCTGAGGGAAGAAGAAGGAAGGGAGGGACGTTTGGAGTTATGGCATTTGTCTTCCCAAGTAACCATTATGCATGATGGAGCCCTGCTTTCCTGGGGATGGCTGAACACCTGCCTGCTGATGGGAAGTGGTGAATGAATTGCTTGTTTTGCTTTGCTTGCATGTGCGGCTTTTGCTTTACTTATGATACCAAAATTCGAAGTTTCTGAGCCCCCTTGCTTTCTAGCACTCCTGCATGAAGCGGCAGGCTAGGTGCAGCTGGGCCGGGATTCTAAGATAAAACTCAACAACAACAGAGTCGTTGTTAAGCAGGTATTCTTTATTTGCAGTGCCGGGTGCATAGGGGATCGCTCCTCCTAGCTTGCACACCTCAGCTCTGGTTCTCACTATTTTTATGCTACAACCTAATACATATGCATAATATTTCCTGGAAAACTAATACATATTTAAACTATTTCCTGAAATGTTTTAAGTTTTTTTCCGCCTCCACACATAGCAGTTCATTTCTGCTGACTTAAAAATTCTTATTGTTGTGACACACACCATCCTGTTCTTTAGTTAAAGAAAACCTACATCTTCCTTTGTAGTACTCATTTCTCATTGTCTAAAGTTATTTATGACGTATCCTTATGGTTCTACATCCCCTTATCTAAACTCCCAGACCACAAATATGTAGCAACTACGTATCTTCTCTACATTCTATAGATGTTATTAAACCCCTGCCAACTCACCAAAGTTGTTCTTTGTTCTTTTAACCCTTATATATCACTTATTAAACTGTCTTTATCTCAACCCATGAGTTTTCTCACTTTTACTCTTCTGATTCTCTCCCCTATCCCACTGTGGGAGGAGTGAGTGGGCGCCTCTGTGGTGCTTAGTTGTTGATTGGGGTTAAACAATGACAATTATCTATCAATATACTATGTTGGGGAAGACAGATGGACTGTTAAGATGTACAATTTATCGGAGCTGAAAGGGAAAACTGGAAAGTTGAAAATCAGCTTGGATAGTGACAAAAATATTTAATTGTATTATTTAACTTTTCATTAAACTCACCAGAATTTGCATCACTTCAAATGACACTAGATAATACCCTGAAATAAATATCAACTCAGATACATGCCTTAGACTGCAATCATATGCTGTCCATGGATATAGGATATGATCTGAAATGTGTTTTTCATCTCTGAATTCTGGCTATGGACTACAGTTTGCAATGAACCTGAAATAACAGAATTACAAAGGGAAAACATTGCTATGGCAACAAAATATTTCTATTTTAAGTGAGCTTTGTTTAAGAAAAGAAGTAATACTGAGATTTAAACAAAAACAGTCTTTGTAAAATAAGAAATGCAGCTAAACTAAATCATAGTTTAGCCTCATTTGTGATGATATATCTACCTGTAACTCTCTTTGTGGTATTTTCTGAACTTACAGAAACATGGACCAACATTAGCAGTTTTAGAAACTGAGACAGGAGTTAAATGACCCAATCTCAGGTGACACAGCAATTTCTTAAAAAAGCTAGATATAGAATGTGCATAATACAGGATATAAACTCAAGGTGACTCATAATTAATGTTAGACACCAATCTGAGTGGCCTAAATTAGGAGTCCTCATTTCCAGAAGATATCTCAATATTCAGTGCATAGATAAATACTGTACCCCCGCAGCATAACTAAGTCTTTGGCTGAAATGCCAGAGGGCCTATTGTAAGGGCATATTTCTCCTTTGATTTTAAGGGAGCACAATATATTTGGTTTACTAATTAGCTATCTCAATTATATGCCTAGAAGATGAATCAGGACCAAAGCTTAGTTCAGTCCACTGACTAATAAAAACTATAAAATCATATTGAAATGAGAACTAATATTGAATATTTACCTTTCCTTTTTTTTTACAGCCAGCTGTCTTGGCTGGGTTTGTTGTTACTTTTTAAAAGGACAGAATATTTTCCAAGAAAAATACATAGGTAAAAACATTTTTTATTTCTAAGTAATGCTGTTTATTCTGTACCATCATCTCAGAAACGTTTTGGGGAGTGACTCTGGCTGTTAAAGGCTGGCTTCCAAAACCCTAGAGAACCCTGCAGCCTTTCAAAAAATGCTGCTATCATAACACACACAAAAGAAACTTTTACACACATAAAGCATTTTTTTTTTCTGGAGGATGACCTTACAAGCATTCAATGCAGCTGCTGGCTCCTGTTTATTATACTACATCTTTAAAAAGATCAGTGATAAAATTAAAATAAAATATATATCTGAAGAAAGGAGATACTTCTTGCTAGTCCAAAAATGCAGGCCCAGAAATCCCTTCAGAGCTCTTCTTCAGTCTAGTTTATCTGAGCCTTGAATGTACTTCCTTTCCTTGGAAGTACTGACGATTAGTGCAGATTCAGATGACCTAAAAGCCCTTCACCTGAATTTACCCATGGGCTGCTCCTAGGCCCTAAGAGACTCTCAGATGATGGGAAACACCAAGCACAGATATTTAAGTGGAATTTGACCTGGATTATTCTGAGTTTTAAAAGCTTAGAAGTCAGGGCTGTACAGAAAGTTAGAAAGCCATGAAGATCCAATCTCTGTGACTTAGCAGTTGCTATGGAATGCCACCATCCTCTGTTCAAAAACACAAGCCGTGAAGAACCCCAGTGCTCAAAAACCAGTCCAGGATTGGAGATTTTGTGGACAAGGTCTTACCCTCAGAAACAAGTAATTAGGTTATATGGAGGAGAATACTGATTTGACGCTAGCCCTGCTTAAAGAGACAAGGGGAGGGTATACACAAAGTGCACTCAGAGCATGTAAGTAACCCCCATTTCGAATGCATCATTTTTTAGTGACCAAAGATCTAGAAAGACTAAGAGGGGAATGTATGTCAGCTTTTCAGCTATATTCAGCTAGTTCAAAGGCTTCTGCTTTGCCATTAAGGCAAGCAACAGTTTACTTTTCTATCCAGGTTAGGCTAGGATGTGTAGCAACTTGCACAATCTTTTGAACTTCAGAGCAAACCAGGTGACTCAAAGGTAGTTATTTTTGACAAAAAAGCAAGTGATAGTTTGGTTAGTCAATCAGTTCAGAATAGGCTCTGTAGTGGAATAAATGACCATTTGATTGCATGCTACTACTACAAAACAGAATTTGATTTGACTTTAGGAAAATTATGTTTTTTTCTTTAATATTTGATTATAGCCTTTCAATTGAGTGCATCCAGGAGCTAGCAGAATGCTGAAATATTATGATTTTTCTGTGTTAAATTCGGACATGTTTAATAATTATTAATAGATTAAATGACTTAAAGTCAAATGGAATGATTCAAGCTTTCAGAAAAAGGCCTAATCTTTGGCTGTTCTGCCTTTACAGAATAAAATGATTCCTGCAGTGAAAGAGATCTTAACAGACATAAGCAATGTAAACATTTTTAAAGTATATTTATTGAGTTTCTTTGGTAAAACTATTGTCACTATCTCTCTCTTGTTTTGGGATTTTTTTTGGAGCGAGTCTTTTTTGATCTACTGCAGTAATTTTGTTTACTTCACAGCTGGACACTCATAGAAGAAATAATTATATTCATGTTGTGCCTCCCGTGAGAGATTTACCTAAGTAAATAAGTTATTTTGAAGCAATCAAGATTTTGATACCAGAGCATTTAATTTAATAAACATAGATTTTTAGAGACTGAAGGGTCTAGTCATTCCCTAATCTGTACTCTTCTACACATACTAAAAACTCCTTCACCCACTAATTACTGCATGAAGCCCAGTGACTAATGGGCAGAAGTAGAGCAAACTTTAAACAGAAATCTGATCTTGATATATAAAAATCTTGGTTTCCAGGTTATCTAAAGCATCTTCTAAGCTCTTTACAGAGTTGTTTCTCAGAATACAGGCTTCTACGATGTAAGTAGTAATCTACATTTTTAGGTTTTGGGTATATGACCTTCATTTGACTGCATTTAATTGACTTGTTTGATTGCACCATTTACTATCTCTCTTTCTAATATCTTCCATTATTATTTCTCCAGTCTCTGAGCCATTATGAACTTTATCCACAGTGACTTAATTCCCCCCAACACATCTAAGAATCAACCTCCTCCAGACTCTACCCAAATGATGAAAATTCCTTACAAACGTTTACAGCTGGAGACCTGAAGTTTACCATGAAAAACTTTTCATTCATTGAATAGACACTACATTGATGCATTGCATTTGTATAGGATTTTTTTAAAAATGTCTAGTCTCACAGAAAGTATCATGTTGCCTTTATCAATCAGACTTGTAATTTTCTGAAAAGAACTACTTCCAAATGTATTTGAAGCACCTGTTTTCTATATAATTCTGTTGATGGTCTCAAGGGCCTGGAGCTAGAGGCTCTAAGATATTGAGTTGCTTTTCATATTTTCTGCCTTCATAAATGTAAGTCATCAGAAAACAGTACATTTAAAGGAAAGAGATTTCATGCAAGGGGTTTTCCTACTGGAGTCAGTGAAGTTAGACAGAGATGAGTTGGGTTCAGCATAGTAACTCAACACTAGGTTGACTAGTAATGTCCAGAAAGATTTAGATTTCTGTTGGATATATTTGTGTTGCAGAAAGATGCACCCTAGAATAAACATCTCTCACCACAGATGATTTCAAGCTGAAATACATCACACTGTATTTGTGTCATTGTCACTGATGGTCATTTCTAATGTATTTTTGATAGAAAAGTCATCTTCTGAAGAAAAGCTCTGTTTGAGAGCAGCATTCTTGAGCTGAAAGGAATGGATTATAAGGTCAATAGTACAAAGAGAAACAGTTAAGGCAATCAATGAATTTATGAATAATAAAGATGGACAGTAAGAAAGATTATAATGATAAAATCCTTAAAATTAAAGGTGAATTTTTCATAATTAACCCATTACTTAAGAATATAAAATGCAATGTCTGACTCCCATGAAGACTCTCCTATTATCATATTGCCTTAGAAGTGAAAAATTAAAATACTTACATATATTTTTCTTCAGATAATTATAGCAGAGACACAAGACTATGAGTGGAGAAAGAACTCTCGTCTATTGTCTCTGACTCAGAATTCATGTCCTGTCTTCCAAGCTTATAGGTGAAGATTCCAATGTATCTGCTTTGGCACTGTTGTATAGAAATAGAAAAGATGAAACCTCTCAGCCTCTGGGAGTGTGAGGCAACAGACAGTATATCCATCTCTGTCCGGAATCCAGATTCCTCTTTGTGCCCATCTTATTCTGCACAAGGAAATGCCAACTTGTTGAATGCTAGGATTGCAACACCAAAAGCACAAGCAGCAGGACTTCTGCAAACCAATGGAGACCCTTGCATTGGATCTGTGCATTGGGCACAGGAAGCTAACAATGGTTTATGAATGGACAACAGACACTGTAGGAAGATGCTCAATCTGAATAGATTCCTAAAAACTCCTTCCATTGCAAACTCGCATCTATGTTTCTAGCACCATATTAGAACTTTTATGTTCTTCGTAAAACTACTGATAAATAATATGGGCAACATGCATAATAAAGTACACTGTTTTGTCTAGGACAGGAAAGATTTGTGGGAAATTCTCCTTGTGAAGTTTCAATACTCAGCTTTCTAAAAGACACACTCTGGGCTTCATCACTGCAGTCAATGGGAAAATTTCCTCTAACACTAAGGATGAGGACCTGTATGTATTACTATATAGTTCACTGTAGGCTACCTTATACAACACTCTCCATGTTGTAAGACACTTGAGACATATTGTAATGCTTAGCAAAATCCTAGGTTCCTACCAGTTCATTCATGTATACATAGATCTTAGCATTACAGTTGATTAAACAGATATGTAAATATCTATGTCTAGTAAAATAGGCATGCGGTTTTCAAAGAGTCCTTACAAGTTACATCTGATAAATTTTGTGATTCAACAAACATCTGGATTGCCCAATGATCTTATTTACCAGTTGGATATGAATACTGGAGGTTCAGCTACAGTGGTCTATTTGAAAAATGAGATTGCCGTATTTTATATCTAGTCTGCATTTTTCCATATCCAATAGCTTCCCACTAGCTCTAATTCTCAAATTGCTTATCTCAAATTCAGTAATATATCCCATTTAACCAGTGCAATAGTCATCATTTTGTCATTTCATCCTGTCCTGGAAAAGTGGTGCCTGTGATAGTTTCTTTGGACTCTGTACTTTGTCTCAAGCCTCTGCCTTCACCCTGTTTAGTGTAGAATACTAGAATTACTCTCATTTAGATGGCCATAGATGACTGGACTCTAAGATGTAACCACATTTGACCAGCAGGCCTAACCTGGCAGGGTAACCAGTTCTTCCCTGCAAGCTGTGACAAACAGCTGTTTTAAAGTAGCTATATTTCATTTTAACAGTAGGAAAAAAACAATCTAAGAGAAAATATTTTTTTAATTGTGAAAGGCCTATCTTATATAAGGAGTTCTTATAGAAAGCTCT